>NW_016157116.1:534709-615261 GCF_001687245.7 Rhagoletis zephyria | reverse complement strand
ACGCCATGAAGTACCAAAATACCGTCTCTAGTGATAATCAAACAATTTCCAACATGTTCGCTCAGTTTTTTAAATCCAATTATTCCATTAACTCACATGCTAACATTGACTATTCTTTTAAACTATGTCCAATGAACTCAATAAATATGCCAGTAATATCTCCCGACGATGTAGTAGTTTATCTGAAATCCTCCTTCAGTTATGGTCCTGACCAGATCCCTACTTGTATTCTTATAAATTGTGCTGATTATCTCTATGAGCCGTTAACAGCGTTATTTAATTTGTCTCTTAAAGAGGGCGTTTTTCCAACTATATGGAAGGAATCGGTCATAACCCCGTTACATAAAAGCGGTAGCAGATCTTCAGTGGAGAACTACCGGGGAATAGCTAAGCTTTCTGCAATTCCTAAATTATTTGAAGCAATTATAACAAATCAGTTGACGCATTCTATCTCTTCTAGCATTTCATATAGTCAACATNATTCATTACCCCGTTACATAAAAGCGGTAGCAGATCTTCAGTGGAGAACTATCGGGGAATAGCTAAGCTTTCTGCAATTCCTAAATTATTTGAAGCAATTATAACAAATCGGTTGACGCATTCTATCACTTCAAGCATTTCATACAGTCAACATGGATTTTGCAAGGGCAATTCAACTTCTAGAAATTTACTTGAATTAACATCCTATATCTCAAAAGCATTTAGTGAGAGCAAAACTGTTGATGTTATATATACTGATTTCAGTAAAGCATTTGACAAAGTGTGCCACTCGTTGCTCATCTATAAACTTGATCTTCTTGGTCTTCCACCTAATTTTCTACGTTGGATCTCTTCATACCTCTATGATAGATCACAAAGGGTAATGTTTAAAAATACTATCTCTGACGTCATTGATGTCACTTCAGGAGTCTCTCAAGGTAGCCACCTAGGCCCGATTCTGTTCTTGCTTTTTATAAACGATATTTCTACAGAGATACAATTTTCCAAAATTTTAATGTATGCAGATGAACGAAAGCTTTATAAATCGTACGCTTATTAAAGAAAGGTCTTTGCTACAATCAGGCATAAACAACATGGCTTACTGGTGTCAAGTAAATCTTATGCCTAAATCTTAAGAAATGTAAAGTAATGTGCTTCTCGCGAAGAGCTGTTCATCCCGCTTCTTATACAATAGGTAACCATAACCTGGAACAGGTCATACAATTTTGTGGACCTTGATATAATGGATCCTAAGCTTAATTTTAATCTTCATATTAATGTGACAGTCAACAAGGCTAAGGGTGTACTTGCATTTGTGAAACGATGGGCAAAAGAATTTTGTGACCCTTATATCACTAAAACCCTGTTTACAACATTAGTTAGGCCAATTCTGGAATACGGTTCGGTGGTTTGGAATCCAAGGTATCAAATTTACTCAGACAAGATAGAATCAATTCAAAAACAATTCCTACTTTTTGCTTTAAGAAATTTCCGTTGGGATTCTCAATACGAGCCGATTAAAACTTATTAATGTTCCTACACTTTCTAGCCGCAGGCAAATGCTTGGTACAATTTTTATAGTTAAATTACTAACAGGCTCAATTCTTCTGGGCGAAGTTAGCCGGTTATCAAGACACTTTTGTCCCCTATTTCTGAAAGCTTGTAAATCTAATTTTTAATTGCACGACCCACTCCGTTGCTTATGCCAGGATTTTAACTCTCATTCCAAGACGTTTGATATATCAGATCCCCTTTTCAGAATTAAGAAATCGATACTGTCCTCTCTCAATAAATGAATCATTAAAATAAAGACATAAAATCGGCTGATGAATTTAGTTCTGTAGCTGAACAGTTTTAGTTCTCGTCACTTAACAAACTCCTGCCTATCGTGACTCGGCGCAAAAATTGAAAATAAATACTGGTTCCGTACGTCATGCGGACTGCGTTCCTCGTGCGGATGGGCGGGAATGGAGGGTAAAAACCGTTGGGATTATTATTATTATATGTAGCTGAATTCCAAGGCATATGAAACTATAAAAACACCATGGTTTTTGATTTTTTACATAACAGGTTATATACAAAACTTAACGATAATTTTCTGTTTTATTTAAATAATATAAAGTATCAATTGTATTACTAATCAGTAATTTTTTTGTTTAAAAATTTTTTATAAGAAAAAATTGGTATTTTTTCCTTGTAAGTGTTTTTCTCAAATTTTTATATACGGAGTATACAAATATGCATATCAGAAGAAAGTGGGTCTAATCACCTTTACAACGGTACCAATTGTTTAAAAATCGGTAGGTATTTTTTTTTTTGATACAAAAAGCTATTTTTTCCTTTAAATGTGGTTTTTCTCAAATTTTAATATACGAAGTACACAAATATGCATTTCAAGAGAAAGGGGTTTACTCGCCTTTACAACGATACCAATTTTTTAAAAATCGGTTAGTATTTTTTTGTTGAAAATAATTTTTTTTAAAAAGGTATTTTTGCATTTAAATGTTTTTTGTGTTATTTTTTATATACGAAGTATACAAATATGCATATCAGAAGAAAGGGGTTTAATCGCCTTTACAAAGATACCAACCTTTTAAAAATCGGTTAGTAATTTTTTTGTTTAAAATATTTTTTTTATAAAAAAAAGGTATTTTCTCAAATTTGTATATACGAAATATACAAATATGCATATCGAAGAAAGGGGATTTAGTCGTCTTAACAACGATCCCAATTTTTTAAAAATCGGTTAGTAATTTATTTGATTAAAATATTTTTTTTATATAAAAATATTTTTTCATTTAAATGCTTTTTTCTAAAATTATTGAATATGAAGTATTCAAATATGCATATCGAAAGAAAGGTGGTTTAGTCACCTTTACAACGATATAAATTTTTAAATAATCAGTTTAAAATTGTTTGAAATATAAGAAATTTAATTTTTCGAAGACTTGAACTTTGACCCCTTATAACACCTGTAATATAAGTTTCCACAAAAAAAGTTATATACCACTTAAATAAGAGCAAAAGGAGGACTACGTCTGTATTTTTAGGTTTTTAGTTAGTCGGCCGCAGTGGTGTAGTGGTAAGCAGCGCACGCTTCCACTCCACAGCACCTGTGTTCAAGCCCTGGTCAAAGCAACATCACAAAAAAAATAAAAAAAGAGGTTTTTTCTTAACAGCGGTCGTCCCTCGGCAGGCAATGGCAAACCTCCGAGTGTATTTCTGCCATGAAAAACAGCTTCTCATAAAAATACAATCGCCGTTCGGAGTCGGCGTAAAACTGTAGGTCCCTCCGCTTTGTGTGACAACATCAAGGCGTGCGCCACAAATCGAAGGAAGAGCTCGGCCAAACACTAACATATGTGTAAGCGCCAATCTATTATTATTATTATTATTAGTTATTTATATGCAATAATTAAATATAATTTTTTACCAAAGGTCCTATTTCGAAATTCGAAGGCTCTATCTCGATTTCGGAGGCTAACTTCGAAAAACGGAGAAATTACTTTTTTACCTATGACTCAATCTCTAAAAAAAAATTGGTTTGGTCGAATACCCAGAAAAAAGTTGATTTTGCCGTACAGTGTATTACTGTAAAAAGAAGGTTTGGGGGTCGCAAAAAACTATATGGGCAATCCCCACAAAGTTAAAATCTTTTTTGAGAAAATTTGTTTTTTAATTACTTAACAAACGCGATATAAATTAAAATTTCAGACTTTGTGCAAAAGTTATGAAAATTCTGCAAAGTTTGACCAAAATTATTAACTTTTTGATCAGCGTCTTTAGACAAACCTTTGTTATTCAGTTTTGTAGGCCATCAAATATATGCTTAACAAAGTGCTAATTATAAGTATCTGGGACTTACCGCTGATTTTTGGCAATATATATTTTTTTTTACGGTGCTCCGCATTTTTTTTTTTCATATAAAAATAATGTTCGAACATAAATTGCCAATAATCAACGGTAAGTCCTAGCATCTACAGCCTACCTCTTTCATATGAGATCATTTTCGGAAATCGAACGAACGGTGCAGATCTGATGACTTGGACAAAAATTGCCTTTGGGTATTATTTATGTATTATTGCTGTTTGGGTCTGTAACTTTTTAATGAACAAATAAAAAAGTGGTACACGAGGATCATAGTTCAATAGTATATTGTATAATAGAGCACAAACGTAATTGGCTAATCCAAATTTTTTTCACATAGCTTATCATTAGGGCAACCCAAAATATGCTCCTAAAAACAAGTTTTAAGCGCCTAAAATATGCCAATAAATTCTAAATATGTGCTCCACAAAATGCTTTTAAAATCATTATAAGCCATAAGATATTCTTTTAAATTTCGTTTATGTAGTATGTACATGCCCAAAAATACCTTTTAACTTTATTTGCAGCAACTAAAATGTTATAAATTTCATAAAAGTGTATATACATAAATATTTATGTTTAATAATTCATATTTATTCAATTTGTTTGTAAAACATACTATGTATGAAAGTACATGGAATCTAATTCACCAATTGTTTCACATAGGAATTCATACAGTGCATGTTTGTAGATATATATATACCCTGCAGCGATAAGTACTATTCGGGAGTTTTGGAGTCGTACCAGGTTTTATATCTCGCTGCGTAACCTGGTACTAGTAATAATAAAGCTTTCCATAACAAAACACAGTTACTTGTGTTTGATGAAATCTTTGTTAATTGCTTGCCAATCGAAATTATAACGGCGCGCCATGGCGGGTCAGCGTCGGGACAACTCATCTGTCATGAGCAAAACATATAGATATCTAGTATTATCTTTCTCACATATAAAAAACTTAATATAAACACGATGTGAACGTGCACGTTGATATTTACATAGTTCATTCTCGACACAATGTTACTATATTGTTATTATTTCAGAAATTTTTATTATTAGTTCTAAACCTAACAACGCAGCACAAAGTTTCCGAAAATATGCATATACTGCAAAATATGCTGAAATATGCATTTATTGCAAAATATGCTAAAATATGCTCTAAGAAATATATCTCAAACTTTATATTTTTTGGAAAAAAGTTTAAGCATTTCATCAGCGTGTTGCTAACATGCCTGATAAAAAACATGCCCGACCATGTTTTGGGTTGCCCTACTTATCATCATAGTGGAATAATAGAAAGTGTGCTCGATGTACGCTTATTTCAAAGCAAAATTTGAGTTTCGTCATTTTCGCTTCAATCAATTCTGGCATTAACCCTTGGTTTTATTGCATCCTCTGCCCGATTTCGGCTTAGATCCTCATCCCGATGCACTGATAACATTAGTACTGCAACGTTATATGTGCTTTCGCACAAGCGGCAAGAATTAATTGACATTTTTTTTTTTTAATTTTTTACTCAAATCAAAAAAACTTCATAATTTCTCACTCAAAAGAGTTACCATGAAAGTCAAATGAAGGAAAAACTTATGATAATAAATTGCCAAATAAGTGTACCGAAATAGAATGTGACTGCTAGCTGGCACACTTTATATTATTTCATTATGCTTATAAGCATTTAACAATTGTCGCCACTTCCGTATCTTCCGAAAAAACTGGGATTTGTAACTGTTGAAATCAATTAATACATTTCACTGTGAGTTATTACTTAAACATTTATCGAAGTTACTATTGTTTCATTTTCTTGTTGTATAGTTTTAATTGAAAGAAACTGTTGATATTTTCATTCGATGCATCGAAAATATCGATGTTTTTATACGATACATCGATATGCATCGATGCTATATTTAGATACATCAAATCGAAAAAAAATCCATGTATGTATTTTTTTGACTTGCATCCCTAGTTCATTAAAAACTCAACCATGAGCAATCAATGCACCAAATTTTGCAACGTAAAAATAAAAAATTATAGGAGAGTCACACACTTATTTGTGAAAATTTCCCCATTTTATTTCTTTTTAGCTGAGGGAGAGCGGGAGACCAGGTTTAGATGTTGTGGTCGAGTTAGAGTAGTAGAGGAGGTAGGGATTACCTTTGCGAGTGGTTATGTATCGAGCTCAATGAGCCCATATGGTGTATAGGTGCACATCAAACCCACCACGCACTCCATATGCCTGCTATGCGAGAGAGAGTGAGATATGCGGGCAGGCTGATGAAGCGGTAGCGCAAGATGTGACCCTTTTACCATGTATCAATTGGGGGACTCCATTGGAGGAGTCATGCTCTAGCTGCCGTGGGCTGCTGTGCAATGAGCTGGGATTTATTCAGGGATGCAATCATGCAGAGCCCCAGTGTGGCTTGTAAGCCGTAGCTTACTACCATACCAAATATTACTCCGGGAGTGGAGTGGGAGCGATGCTTAAAGCACCCTGTGATAGCCAAGCTGGTTGAGCGTTGACCATTGTGATGAGCCAAGCTGGTTTAGCGTTGACCATAGCTGAAAATGCCAGCGACTTATCACTTCACCAAGTTCAGCGAAGAGATATTTGAGAATTGCATAAAAAAATGCAACGAGCGAATTACTTTTAAACACAAGCGCGTGTGTTTGTTCGCTGCACTTGGTTTTGGGCGCGAGTTCAATACAAGTGCGTGTGTGTGTTCGCTGCACTTGGTTTATGCGGGAAATGCATAAGTCGCTTAAACAATTTCTGAATTATATGCGTATTTTGCTTGAAAGTATGTACGATGAGTCAAATTTTTCCAAGTGGGCCACACAAAAGTGAGTTTTGGAATTGCATGTACCTTTCGATTGTTAATGATAGTTTAAGTCAGTGATTCCCAAAGTGGTACAGGTGGACCCCCATGTGAAAGGGTCTACGAGAAAAAAAGTTTGGGAACCTCTGGTTTAAGTGATGAAATAGAATGCCTCAAAGTAGTTTTGTGAAATATTAATTTTATTATTAGTTTTCGAACAAGGTTTTTTATTTTGACAATAATTTTGTTAATACTTGACGGGAATAAGTAATCTTACATTCTACACGTTCGTGAATGTTTAGGGCATCAAGTGCATCATAGACTTTGTGAATGCAATTGTTTATTTATCCCAAAAAAAATAATTTTACAATAAACAAATGCAAATTTTTACGATTTGCCTGATTTTATCCACAGTTGTCGCTAATATCGTGGGAAAATATTTACTCTTCCAGCGATGACGATCGAGAGATAATTAATGAAAATCATAACATAACATCAATGCATAAGTTGCGTGTTTAGAGTATTTAATAACTGCCACACTTACTCAACCGAATACGAAAATTCGCCAAATCGTTTGAGATTGTCATTGGCCGAGGATAAAACGGAGGCATTTATACTAATGAGCTCTGAGTCCGATATTTTAATACGCTCCAAAAAGGACGATATAACCCCTGATTTTTTCAAAGTAGCGCGGAACTGTCAAAAGGTATATTAGTATAAGTATAAAGAAAATATTGTAATTATACTTTTTAGTAATAAAATAAAATGCATAAAAAAATTAAAAAGAAAAAATTAAAAATGGGGCGCATAGGAAGTTCCACATACCAATTTTGAACCGAGCACGCCACTGTATGTATGCAATATGTATTTCTGTCAATGAAACTGTTTAGATATTTACTTGTGAATGTACGTTTTCCGGGTCATATCCTTAACTCAGATAATTTTTTAGGCAAGAAATCCATGGAAATGTAACTCTTAATGGCACCGAGTATTCTGTTCTCAATCCTTATCCCCTGTTTGCGGATTTACGTGTATTTTAACGGGTTACCGTTATAAAAAGTGATTTGTACAAATTTATAAAAATCTACAACCCCGTTATCGTCGAGTGTCCTGAAGTGTCGCCTCTTATTTCATTGCAAACTCATACAAATTCACGATGTCGCTGCTGCGTTCAATAAATTCTTGTCGCCATCGCACAAAGCGTTTAGATAATGAAGATTTTTGCTGCGGGAGTTGAGGGTGTTAAAGTTTACAATTGTTTAAATATCAGCAAATAAAACAGAGCAAAACATTGTGGTATAAATAAAGCCTTCGAAGAATTTTGCAAGACAAAGGGCAACGAGGTCTATAAGAGTTTCAATTTTCATGACCACGACCAAGCAAATTAGCAAAGTGGTTAAAATCGAATGGTTCGCAATGGGATCGTACTGGGCACGAAGGATAAAAAACTGCAAAAGGAATTGCTGGACATGATAAACTTTACGATGGAGAGGGCTATAGAATTGGCACGTACAACAGAAGTATCCAATCATCAGAGGGCAAAGATGTAAAAAGGCTTAATTACGGTGGACTTCATTTGTAAGCATACGTGAAACAAAGAAAATAATACAATGAAGAGATTAAGTTCAGACGCATTTATTTTTTCGAGAAATAAAAAAAAAAAAGAAATAGGTAATGCCGGTTTAACGGCCTTTGACATTCATTAACTGAAAGGACCATATTTATCTTTTAAACTCTTTGAATAAACACTGCAATCCAAAATGTTATTCTGGCCCAAATTACAAGCTTTTTGTCGAAGAAAAAGAGCTGATGCTGCTGCAACCACTACAATGTGTCGCTAGCTTTATGCATTGAAGCCTAATCCTGTTGAAAAATAGAGTATACTCGTCGATGGCGATTAAATATTGTAGGGGATAAGTTTTAAATACTGCGGCATCCTGCTCTGGTTCCATTCTTCTTATTTGGCGCTGTAACGGCCTAAGCGATTTTGGAGTTCAACAAAGCACACCAGTCATTTCTCTTCTGTGCCAACCAGTGTGCACAGTGTGGTAGAATCGGCAAAAAATTTGGTATATTTGAATAAGATGTGGTAGATTTTCCAATTCATATTTTTATTGGGTATACATACATATGTATATCGTATATTCATAGTACGTAATAAAAAATTTAGTTTTTTTACGTGTTTTTCCAGGATACTCTTTAATGCGGCAAAGCGCGATGGTTCTTGGGCTGCATATAAGGCAGCCCTGAAGAAATTTAAAAATGCCACCAGGAAAGCCCAAAGGGACTCCTGGAAGGATTACTGCGATAGCATAGAGGGTCAGTCGGAGGGAAATCGCCTGCGATAGGTGCTTGCGAAAAGTCCGACGAACCCGATGTATATTCAGAAACCAAATGGTGACTGGACGTCATCTCGTGAGGAAATGCTTGAAGTCCTAATGAACGCGCATTTTCCAGGATGTACTGCGGAGCCCAACACCGCGGCTATTATCTCTGAACGGCCGTTGACTTCAGCGGACTTCATTGATGTACAAAGGGTAGACTGGGCCATAAAGTCCTTCCAGCCCTACAAATCTCCAGGTATGGATGGTATCTTCCCTGCCCAACTTCAGTCAGCATCTGACGTGTTATGTCCGATACTTGTCTTAATCTATAAGGCTTGTATCAAGCTTAGTTTCATACCCAAGGGTTGGACCCTGGCGAAAGTTGTTTTTATTCCCAAGGGAGGTAGACCCTCCCACGTTAAACCAAGTGACTTTCGACCGATAAGCCTTACTTCTTTCTTTCTCAAGGTTCTGGAAAGACTTGTAGACTTGCAGATCCGACAGGAAATTGATGTAAATAATCTCTCTAGCTGTCAACACGCCTACTGGAAAGGTAGATCTGTGGATACAGCTTTGCATAGTATTGTCAGCACCATTGAAAAGACTCTCGCTTTTAAGGAATTTGCACTAGGCGTGTTCCTGGACATCGAGGGTGCCTTCAATAATGTTCTCCCGGGAGCGGTCCTTCAAGCCCTAGCTCGCCTTGGGCTGGATCACCCTATGGTTGAGTTTGTTCGTCGCCTCTTAGGCAGTAGAACTATTTACTCGGAGATGGGGGAGGTATCTATAACAAGATATGCGAGTCGCGGAACCCCACAAGGCGGTGTTCTCTCCCCACTTCTTTGGAATCTAACTGTGGATACCCTGCTGTCACGGTTGCAAGGCACAGGTTGCCAAGTCATTGCTTACGCGGATGATCTTGCCCTGACGGCAATTGGTAAGCACCCCCAAGTTCTATGTGACTTAGTTCAAGGCGCCTTACGCGTCGTGGATACCTGGTCCAAAGAAGTAGGACTTAGTGTCAATCCGGCAAAAACGGCCATGGTTCTGTTTTCAAAGAAAACGAAAGCTGTCCGGCTACAACCTCCTTCCTTGAACGGTATCGTACTGACTTTCTCGGAGGAGGTTAGATATCTGGGCGTTATTCTTGACAGAAAGTTAACTTGGCGGCGCAATATAGAAGAGCGCTGCAAGAAAGCTATAACTGCTATGTATGCCTGTAAATCGGCGATTGGGAAAAAATGGGGATTGAAGCCTCATATTGTGAACTGGATGTACACAGCGGTTGTGCGTCCCATTCTATTCTACGGCATAACGGTTTGGTGGCCGTCCGTAGATAAATCTACAATAAGAAACAAATTAACAGCGGTCCAAAGGGTGGCGTGCATGATGATCACGGGAGCGTTACCATCGACGCCGACTAAAGCCCTAGAGACCTTGCTTCACTTGCTACCTGTGGACCTATATGGTAAACTACAGGCAAGCTGTAATGCTATTAGATTAAATGCGCTAATCAAATGGAGTGACACGAGGTTTGGGCACTCTAGAATCTTGGAAAATCTTCCAGATGACTTTAGGCGCCTGGACTACACAGTCCCGTCTACGGGACTAAAGAATTATTTCCGGACAAGGATCCCCTCAAGGGAAGAATGGGAGGAGGATTCGGTCCTGATATCGTATTCTGACTCAACAGCCATCTACACTGATGGCTCCAAGTTGGATCTGAAGGTAGGAAGTGGGGTATACTCGCAAGAACTCTCACTTAGCCTCAGTTTCCGTCTGCCAGATCTATGCAGCGTTTTTCAGGCTGAACTAACAGCAATAAATGAAGCTGCAAGTTGGCTGATCGATTCTCTAATTAATCTGAAGGCGGTAACAATCTTATCTGACAGCCAAGCGGCTATTAAAGCACTTAATAGTGACAAATCTACGTCGAAGGTTGTCTTGGAATGTAGACGTACTCTTAATGAACTGGCAAGGTGTTACGTCACTAATGTTGTGTGGGTGCCAGGCCACAAAGACATACCAGGAAACTGTACTGCAGATGAACTAGCAAGGAAAGGAACCTTGTTGCCTGCAATCAGTACAGCCCGTAATGCGGGCATTCCGCTATCTTCTTGCAAGCTCTGGCTTGAGAATAACTTCGTCGGACAGGCTAATATAAGATGGTCTGCGGAGCCTACTTGCAGGATAGCAAGACATATCTGGCCTAAGCTTGACAAGCGTAGATCTCACCCTCTTCTCCACTTGGAGCGACCACTGTTGCGGCATGTTATTGGAGTTCTCACCGGGCATTGCCTGATGGGAATCCACGCCACTAGAATGGGTTTGCAGTCAAACGACTACTGTCGTAGCTGCCGCGATGAGGAGGAAATCGAAAGCGTGGAGCACTACTTATGCCACTGTCCTGCTCTGGCTAGAGCTCGCCGATGCTCGTTCCTCCATTATTCTTTTGAATGTCTGGCCGAACTGGATTCAGCCAGTGTCTATGACTTTGTGCGCTTCATCAGAGCAACGAAGTGGTTCCACTACTAGGGTAAGAGGAGGGACATATGGAGTCTCTTATACGGCATCACAACGGGCCCTTGGTGGCCTAAGTGTGCCCTTTTCCTGAGGGATTAGGGCAGCCGAGTTAACCTAACCTAACCTACGTGTTTTTCCAGACTTAAAATGTCTACAGTTCTGACTAGTAACTCATTTTAATAAGTTGATCAAATATATGATCCTTTAACAAACTTATATTTTTGCGTATATATAATTAAACCATAGGATGGGATGGAACAAAGAACTCCAAGTCAAGCCCTTCTCCACTTGGTCTTTATCTACTGAAGCCTCACCAACAAAATTTCACTTTCAAAAATGCCGTTGGTTATTACGTTAATTCCTTCAGTAAGCTATTTTGAAAGATGGTTATTTTATATGGACGATATTTATCGTAGTAAATAAAAGTAAGCTATGTATACGGTGACCAGATTTCTTTGGACAAAAATCGGGACATTTGTTTTTAGAATTAAAAGACATAACATCTTGTAATACAGCTCTACTTAAAACAAAACAAAGAGAAGAAAACTTGAAAAATTATCGCAAATGTATACACCAAATATATACGGTGGCGAGAATGTCAATAGGGAAGAGATATTTTGGCAAGTTTTGGCTACTTTTCTTTGTTTAAGGAAAATATTACTATATGAAAAAATAACTATGTAAATCAAAATTTCAAATTTTTGAATTTTAACAAATGCTGATAAAACTTTTAAACATTTTAAACAGAGTTTTAGAATTGTTTTGAGTATGCCCATGTAAATCAATGTGCAAGTTTGAAGTAGCTTGGACTTACCGTTGATTTTTGGCATTTTTTTTTGATCGCGCGTTTTCTTCCATTCAAGGTATGTTCGACAATTGAATGGTCGCCGCGAATAACGTTGCAAGCGACAAGATTATAATTTTGCAGAAATGAAAAGAAAATTTGTATAATGACGCACATAAATAAGCTCATTTGATTTGGTTTTCTACTTTTTCGGTATAGAAGTATTCAAGGAACTTACTCTTACAGTATGAAATATATCTGTACAATGTACATTGCCCGTTTATATCGTTAAAGTTAAAAAACACTAGTGTTAAGAAAATTGTCGCTTACAACGTTATTCGCGGCGACCATTCAATTTTGTTGTATGGAGAAAAGAGCAATACTTAAAATTTGCACTTTGAATTGAATGGGCTACAAAACTGCATACCCGGAATGTTTCTAAGAAATCTACATAGTTAAAAAGCTCAAAATTTTATGAAACTTTGTCCAATTAGCCAATTTTTGTACAACGTTTGAAATTTTGACTTGCAGAATCTTTCGTCAAATAACGAGCTACACCTTCATAAAAAATAATAAACATTAAATAATCGAAAGGGCAATATCCAAAGAATGTTAAAATGTCTCTTCCCTATTTATATCTTTGCCACTAACCGGGCTACCTTGAGGGACTCCTGAAGTAACATCAACGGCGTCGGAAATAGTATTTTTAAACATTACCCTTTGTGATCTATCATAGAGGCATGAAGAGATCGAACGCAGAAAATTAGGCTGAAGACCAAGAAGATCAAGTTTATAGATGAGCAACGAGTAACATACTTTGTCAAATGCTTTACTGAAGTCGGTATATAAATCATCCACACTTTTGTTTTCACTAAACGCTTTTGAGATATAGGTTGTGAACTCGAGTAAATTTGTTGAATTCGCCTTTGCAAAACCCATGTTCACAATATGATATGGCAGAGGAGATAGAATTTGTCAACTGATTTGTAATAATTGCTCCAAATAATTTAGGAATTGAAGAGAGCTTAGCTATGCCCCGATAGCTCTCCACCGAAAACCTGCTACCGCTTCTATGTAGCGGGGTTATGAACGATTCCTTCCATAAAGTTGGAAAGATGCCTTCTTTAAGAGACAAATTAAATAAGGCTGTTAACGGCTCATAGAGATAATCAGCACAATTTATAAGAAAACAAGTTGGAATCTGGTCAGGACCATAACTAAAAGACTGCTTTAAGGACTACAGGTAAACTAATACATCATCGGGATCTATTATTTGGGTAGGTATTGAGTTAATTGGGCTTAGTTTAAAAGAATAGTCACAGTATGCTTGGGAGTTATTGGAATAATTGGATTTAAAAAACTGAGCGAACATGTTAGATTGGGTGTATTCGAGCTGCAATAAATGTTGCAGTGTTACTTTTTATGAAAGAGTATTACGTTTTACGCGAAAATTTGGGCGACTATGCCTACATCAAGCGTTCGAGAAAGAAAATTTTGACAATCAGTTGCTCATCGTTAGCAAATCAAAAGCAACATAAAAATTTTTGCTGCGCAATTTTTGCAGCATTTTTGAAAATTTTCAGTTGAGCATCAGCAACAAGTCATCAGGAAAGCAACAAGGCTGCAATATTGAGGTAATTATTACGTAGCTCGAACGCGCCCATTATCACTACAGAAGGAATTTTGATACTTCATGGCGGAAGGAAGTCCACGTACATTTCGCTTGGAGTTTACGAAATCATAAAATGATTGAGGTTATATATTATACGCCGCACATAGGGACGAATCGACAACATCGGACGACAAAAATGTTTACTCCATATGTATTTGACAGATTTCAATGAAATTTGGTATTTAGGGATTTTCATCATCACTGATTTCGAATACTAAATTAAATTTCCAAAATTCACAATGGTGGATCCAATATGGCGTACGATTTCTTAAAAAATTGCTATGTTGTTATGAAGCTTGGTGCCTAGAGATTATCGTCGTCACTGATTTCGAAATTGATATTCACTTTTCAAAAACCAAAATGGCAGATCCAATATGGCGGACGATTTTTTCAAAAATGTATAAATTTATATGAAGCTTCGATTATTTGGAATTTGGTAATTGGGGATTTTCGTCGTCACTGAATGATCCAATATGGCGGACAATTTTTTCAAAAATGTATAAATTTTTATGAAGCTTTGGTAATATGGAATTTGGTAATTGGGGATTTTCTTCGTCACTGAATTCGAATATTAAATTAAATTTCCAGAATTCAAACTAGCGGATCCAATATGGCGGACGATTTATTGAAAAATGTATAGATTGTTATGAAGCTTGGTATCCAGAGCTTTTCTACGTCACTGATTTCGACATTGATAGTTAATTTTAAAAAATCAAAATGGCGGATCCAATATCGCGGACGATTTCCTCAGAAATGTATAGATTGTTGTGAAGCTTGGTATCCACAGATTTTCGTCGTCACTGATTTCGAAATTGATGTTATATTTTCAAAAATTCAAAATGGCGGATCTAATATGGCGTCCCGAACAATAGGCGTTTTACTTTTAAGGAAATGCATTACCCTTAGCACCATTTGAACCCCTTTTGAATTTTGAAAATTTAATTTCAATTTCGTAATCAAAGATAATGAGGATCTCTGAATACCAAGTTTCATAACAAACTATAATTTAAGAAATATTGGATTCGCCATTTTGATTTTTGAAAATTTTGTATCAATTTCAACCAGTGACGACGAAAATCTCTGGATGCCAAGCTTCATAACAATCTGTACATTTCTTAAGATATCTTTCGCCATATTATATCCGCCATTTGGAATTTTGAAAATTTGAGATCAATTTCGAAATCATTGACAAAGCAAACCCCTGGATACCAAATTTCATTGCAATCTGACAAATACATATGGAGTAAACATTTTTGTCCTCGTATAATCCCGATTCGTCCCAATAAACGACTTAAGAAAAAAATGGTCTATTTAATGAAGGGGGAAAAGGGGGGACGAGTTTGTGATATTTTTACATTGGCAATTTGTTGGATTTTCGAACTGTTGAAGAGAAATTGCTGTACTCGTTGGAACTTTTTTATAACTCTAACTAATATAAAAATTTCAAAATTTGTTCATAAAAAAATTAAGTTTATAAATAGGTATTATACCCATTTTACAACCAACTATATTATTAACAAAAATCGCAAAATAAAGTACATACCTCAGGCCTCACTTTCCATGTTGACAAGACTGTTAGTTGTTAATAAGAATAAAATGACAAGCGAAACTATTTTATCATCGCTTCAAATAAAAAATTAATTAATTCGACGCACGTTAGAAAACCAAACTGTGCGCTCCTGCTAAAGCTGCTGCATTGCGTTAAAAGTCAAAATTTGTGTGTTATATTGTGGACTGGTTTATAAGGAGTATTAAAAAGGTATGTGTGATAAGATTTAAAGATTTTCGTTTTTCTATTTTTGTCGTCGTGATTAGTCACTTTATCCTTATGTGCGCCGTTTGATTTGACACAAGTAAGCTTTATAAAACTTTTTGTTTAATTAAAAAAACTTATGACGCAAAACTGAGTATTAAAAAGGTATGTGTGATAAGATTTAAAGATTTTTGTTTTTCTATTTTTGTCGTCGTGATTAGTCACTTTATCCTTATGTGCGCCGTTTGATTTGACACAAGTAAGCTTTATAAAACTTTTTGTTTAATTAAAAAAACTTATGACGCAAAACTGAGTATTTTACATAGTATGAGTGTAAAAAGGTTTTTTTTTGTGTAGTCTAAAATAACGTGACTTTCTGTAAAGAATTTATCAGTTCTTTAGTGAACCTGTGTTCTGAGTTCTTTAGAGAACTGTGTTTGTTCTTCAGGAACACACAGGCGTTTAGGCACATACTTTTCAAATAATTTATGTACAGTAAAATTAAAATATGCAACGCTTTGCTAAACTTTTTCTTTGTATACAGGCCACGCCAATTTAGACAATGCTTTAATCAGTTTTAAAGTTCGACCATCGTTTATAATTTCGTAAGATATCTCAATAACAGGGTGGTAGACACCTTCGGGCATCGGCACCATTGTACAGGACGGCAGTAGCTTTGGTCGGGGAGGTTTGGAAGGGAGCCAGACTCGAAGCGGTGGACAAGGGGGACCTTCCCTTTATCCCGCGTGCTCGGGTCTGGCTTGCCTTGGGCCTTCCAGCGCACAACTCGAAGGTAATCCGGTTTGAGAACTCCGACGGTGACTTTCGGCAAGCGCTGATGTTGCTGAATTCAGAGTCTCTTAAGCCTCTCGCAGAAACACAGGGTGTCATCTTCTATGGGTTCGAGAAGGTAGTCATGAAGGTCTACAAGACCGACTCCAAAGAGGATGACGAGCCTATTCCGGTTGCGCTGGCGGGTGAAACAAATAATGCGGAGGATGCCTCCGTAAGTATGGAGATCGAATCCGTCATGTCGGAGAGTAACCGCACTGCTGGCCCTCCTTCAACTTCGGGATCGGTCATCAGTGTTGGCCCACTGTTCGACAGGGCGGAGGAAGAAATGCTCCTGGCGTCTGATGGGGAGGGCGCCTGCGGAGGGATGCTGGAGAGGATTTCGGAGGATGAATATCCTTCAGCACTCTACGGCGGCGTCAGCCAACCTTTTAATCAACCTTGAGCAAGGTGGAGTCGAGCAGCTGCAATAAGGTTTCTGGTATCAGGACGAAGCACCACAAACTGGTGGTCCAGCGGGACGCAGGTAGACCTCGATCCTACATGTTCATCAGGAAGGAACTTAATGCTTTTATTTTGCCTATTTTCAGCGATGGAGACATTGTGACGGTGAGACTGGAGGGTTCTACCGGAAAACTCTGGTTGATCTAGACGCAGGAGGGTCCACGTCGAATTCCCACTATACGATTTGGAGCAGCTCAGACATCAACACTGGAGGTGGGTCACTGTTTAACTTTATTCTAAACAAAAATGTATGTATATGTAATAGGGGGAGCGACCCCACTTTAGTAACGCCTAGCAGGGAAGAGGTTTTAGATATCACGCTAGCCTCTTCTGATATAATGTCCCGTATCTCTGGCTGGAGAGTCCTTAACGACCACTCCTTTTATGATCATCGGTACATACAGTTCACTCTGGACAAAGCGCGTCCTAAGCTTAAACCTTACAGGAATCTGAGGAGAACAAACTGGGAATTATACTGTGGAGGTCTGCAGGAGATGCTCCCGGTTGCGCCCGCGAGGGGCGGGACCTTGACTGAAAGTGCAATTACCGTATTAGTGGGTGTGTTCACCACTTCTTGTAATAGGGCCATTGATATGTCTTGTACCCTGAGTTACCACAAACGTAAGAGCATACCGCCCTGGTGGTCGCAGGAGATCTCCGATCTTAGGGCCTCGAGCAGAGGCATTTTCAATATGGCCAGGAAGAGTAAATCAGCACCCGACTGGGCAATGTATAATATTGGGCTTTGGATATATAAGTCCGAGATTCCCGCTCCTCTGGGATACATCAGGGATGAGAGCGGTGGCTGGGAAATGAGCAGCGAAAAGTCTCTTCGGATGCTCTTGATTCTCACTTCCCGTTTAACCCGGATCCGGGAGGGATTCGGTTAGAGGCGTCAAGCACCGAGACGAACGTTTCGGAAATCCTAAACGTGGATCGCCTTCTTTAGGCCATTAGCTCTTTTAAGCCCTTTAAGGCCCCGGGCCCAGACGGTATAATACCGGCCCAACTGGAGAAGTCTGCAGAAGTGTCGTGCCGCTGGTTGATACCCATTTTTGAGCGCTGTTGGGCTAAGGGTCATGTTCCGGGGCCTTGGAGGTTGGTCAGAGTGGTGTTTATTCCCAAGGCGGATAAAGCCTCTCATGTATCACAAATGGACTTCAGGCCGATAAGTCTCTCCTCGTTTCTTTTGAAGCGCTGGAGGGGCTGATCGATCTGCAGAAGGAATTTGCGGTCGGTGCCTTCCTTGATATCGAGGGGGCTTTTAACAATGTTTTGCCTGAGGCTGTAGTTAACTCCCTAAGTAAGCTAGGGGTCGGAGCCAACCTTGTCAGGTTTATTTACCGCTTGCTTTGCAATAGAACTGTCGTGGCAGAGTGGGGCTGCGCTTCAATCCGGAGGCGTCTGAGTAGAGGTATCCCGCAAAGGGGGGTTCTCCCGCCGTTGCTCTGGGTCGATGTCATCAGTGACGTGCTGGTGGCTCTGGAAAGAAGTGGTTGTCGGGTGGCTGCCTATGCCGATGATGTTTAAGCTGATGCGGGGTTACCTGAGCTTGGTTGAGAACAGGGCTTCTAGCTGCGGTGGGCGTAAATCCCAGTAAAACGGAGCTTCTTCTTTTTACTAGGAGGTATAAGATGCCGAATTGTCGTTTTCCCTCAATGGGTGGTCTTCCTCTAAGGCTCTCTGACATGATGAAGTACTTGGGCTTGATCCTTGTACCAGTCAGCTTTCCTGGAAGCCTAACGTGGAGGAAAGAGTCAGTAAGGCTACATTAGCATTGTATTGTTGTAGAAGGGCCATTGGCAAGCACTGGGGCCTCTCGTCAGGCTTCGAAGGTAGTTCATTGGCTTTATGAGAATATAATCAAGCCAATTTTATTATAAGGGGTACTCGTCTGGAGGAACGCACTTGACAAGGCCTACATCGGTAAGCAGCTGGAGAAGGTGCAAAGAGCCGCCTTATTTGGAATCAGGGGGGCACTTCGTACCACACCTTGTCTTCTGTCGTACCACACTGTGTCTTCTGCGAAGAACCCTCCATCAACCTGAAATTTAGGTTACCGGATCACTGCAGCGTTTTCCAGGCTGAGGTGGCTGCGATAATAGAGGCTTCGGATTGGTTGGTCTCTAGTATAACATCTTTTAAGGAGGGGAATATTTATTCTGACAGCCAAGCAGCCATCAGGGCATTCCCTGACGGTGCGTTCGAGAATGGTGAGGGATTGTTTGACTTCCCTTTCGACCGCGTCTGTTTATTTCGCTATTAAGCTTATTTGGGTTCCTGGTCACAGTGAAATCGCTGGCATCTGCATGGCTGATGAGCTCGAAAGACAGGGTGCCCTTGAGAAATTATTTCCGGATAGAGAGGATCTGGGGCCCCCCTGACCACGTGGGCGTTTAGTCAGCTCAGCGACCGCTAGGCGAAGACCTTGGAATGCAAGGTGGCAACGGATGGACGGGAGGCGGTCTGGGAGCTCTTGAGACTAAGCAAGCTGCATCTCTCACTATTGGTGGAAGTGCTTACTGGTCACTGTGTGATTGGTAATCATTCCGTAAGGCTGAATATCATGGATAACCCTTACTACACCAGCTGCATGGAGGACAATGAGGTGAAATCATCTCACCACCTACTGCTATGGTGCCCTGCTTTTGCGTGCCTAAGGTTTAAGCACCTTGGCTCGCACTTTTTCCACACTCCCGTTGAGATCTCGGGAGTGGACATCAGTCGACTGAAGAGCTTCGTTGCGAGCACAGAGCGTTTCTCTGACAAAATGCCATATGAGTTGGCATTCTCCCTTAGTCCCTCTTTCCCCTACCCACCTCTATCTCTTTTTCTGGCCTCCCTGCGTCCTTTTCCTTCTCCCCTCTAAGGGCGTCACAATGGAAAGATCAGTCGAATCCAAGTGTGCCTCCATATGCGGAGGCAGCCCGTTTACCTAACCTAACCTAACCTACGGTCACGGTTGCTACTTGTTATAAAAATAACCAACCAAAGTCTGAAGAAAAAATAACCAAATTGAAAAAAAAACGAATTGGTTATCCAATTATCTATTACAAAAATCAAAACTTATTGCAAAAAACAAAAATTCAACAATTTTATTGAGCTTGAGGCCGCGTTTTTTAAGAAAATTTTGTGGAAAAACAATATTAATTTACATTTTGGTAGAAGTTATAGCTGCTATTTCGGAAACCAAAAAATATTGAAATACTTGTGCGTTCAATCACATATTTACTTTTTATATCGACTGCTGAGTGGAAGATCGACCTATCTCGGCAGCCAGTTCGAAAACGCCCTATCTCAAAAAACTTTTCAATAACGCCCTATTTCAGAATTTTATTGAAAAACACTCTTATCTCAGAATTTGGTTGAAGAACGCCCTTTTTCAGAATACGATTCAAAAATGCCCTATCTCACCTCAAAATATATTTAAAATGTGCTGATATACGGCATTTTTTAATCGGCAGCTGAGATACGGCGTTTTTGAAACGAATTCTGAAATAGGGCGTTTTATTATAGCACAGAAGATTTAAGAAAATTCATACCACATCTATCCGATAAGGGAGCTGATGAAAAATTTCGTGATTTTCGAATACCTGCTGCCCAACCACAAAAAGTGTTTAGAGAATATCAAACATTTTATCTTAAACGCACCGACCCACAGTACCGCCTAAGTGGCAAAAAATCTAAAAATTCTTTGTCTGCAATGTGAACGTGTTTGGTATTTTTGGAAATTTAATGTATCCTCTAAAAAGAATTGAATAGAAATTTCCTTATAAAATGAATTATATGCGGTCAAGAAGCTACTAAAGTAAGCAAATTTTATACTAAGAATATTAATAAGAGCATAGCCATGCGTAAGCTCTTCACCGAAACAAATGTCAAAAATACATTCTTTGAAATAACATGTTGGTTTGACTTTTTTTATTTCCATATAGATACTGGAGAGCTATAGGATTAAAAATTTTGGAATAAAATTAGACACAGGGTGTCCTGCGGTATTCCAGAAAAACAATTTTTTTAAAAAAAATAAAAAATTTAATGGAATAAATATAAAATATATGTAAAAATATGTTACTTTTTATTATTGTATTAAATAATAATGGTTTTTAGCTCTCGAAAGATGAAATAAGCACCTGCTCATTTTTGCACTTTTTGAAGTAACGCGTTTTTTGCTAATGCATAAAATCATTTTTTCATTTCTTTCCATCAGATCTGCACGATTCGTTATATTTTCAAAAACAAAGCGTCATATTAAAAAGCTTGATCTGTAGACAATAGAGGTTTATTTTTTTAAAGAGTTGCCTCCTGTTAAAAAACTAAATTCCAATTTTTTAATAAGTTAAATGAATTATTAAGAGATGGACATCAATCGAAATGTGTATGAAAAGGGTTTATTTCTAACCTACATGTAGAGGGTTGCCACCTGTTAAGAAAATAAAATTACAATGGAATTAAAGGAATTAGGTTATTGAAATAGATAGGTATCACAATATGGGAGTCAGACGAAAGAGGTTTAAGAAGGTTTTATTTTACAAATATTAGGTAGAGGGTTGCCACCTGTTTGTAAAGTAAAATTTAATTTAACTGAAATAATAATTGTGTCAAACCAAAGGTTTACGACATCGCATTTGTTATTTTATTGCAAATACAAACCATGGGCGCATCTATGCCAGCTTCTGGTTGAATTGTGGAACCACAAGCCAGAACTCCTCCTATGCCTGAAGCCCTGGTTCTCAATCCAGTTAATGCAATAACAGCTTCTTCCGAGCCATTGAAAACATGCACTTTGTAAGGTCCACTACCTGTTGCGCTTGCTTCTGCCTTCGGCCGCGCTTAGGGATTATAACCCTTACTAAGTAGAATTCTCCTTTCTGTGTTGCGGGGAAGAGGGGCTTCCGCATGTCAAAGGTATACAACATTTCTTGTGCATATCAATCAAACCGAGTTTATTAATCAGCTAGTGGTAGGAAATTTGAAACATTTACATATCTTAAATAAAATGTGAATCCTTTGCTTACACGTGTATGTTTAAGTTTTTGGATTCGGGTTATGCGTTTGGACACAACAACCGAAAATCATTGTACAAATAACTAAAAACCAAGTTTCTCGATAAGGGGCAACAAAGATTCTTTTTTACTCGTTTATATAAAGCAGTGGATAAAAATATACGTATATACGAAAGGCAAATTTATCTGTTTAAATAAACACCACCAATATTTCTTGCAAACACGCATCGATTTACATCTTTTATTTCCCTCCGACACTGCATTGTTTTCGTACAAAATTATTCAAAAAAACTTACTCGTTCGGTTTTAAGCATGCCATTGTTACGAATTTCGAAAGTTCGAAAATACGATTCGGATTGCAGCATACTATTTCTACGATTCGTAGCAAAATCCGAATACGAAAGAGTTGCAGAATAGGGGTGATAGTAAAATTTATGGCTAACAGAGCGTAATTTGCCAAAGAACGTAAAACCACTATAAAATTGTTAAAGCTGCCGGCGGTAGTAAATAAGAAGTTTAGTTGCAGGCGCTAGTAAGAGAAGTACCGGAAATCAATTTCAACAGTGTTTAAATGGCCAAACATTTAAGTTTTAAGCACTTCTGTTAAGAATCACATTATTTGGTTTCCCCACACAGGGAGTTATGGAATAAAAGAGCGATACAATAAAAGCCACGCATAATTCATATGCATGCAACTTAAAAGTGTACATACATAGGTATTACTGCTATCGCGCAAGCGAAAAAATTTCAGTTAGTGCGATCAGGGTTGCCAACTATGCTTAGCTATGAAGTGCCATATTGAGGATAAAACAGTGCCAAAATGTTCCAAATAGAAAAACAAAAGTGCCATAAAAGCTGTCATTCTTTTTAGTTCTTCTCATTTAGCATTAAAATTACGATATGTTTCTTCTGAATACTGTTAAGGCGATGTGGATAATACAGCATAGTCGTGTGCCATGGAATGGTAAAGGTAAACGGAAAATAATTGTCTATAATTAACATACCGAAGTGGTCAAAAGGCTTAGGCCCAATTTCAGATGGCCTACTTAAGTAGAGATTGTTGATTAACTTTCACTATTTATTTTCAGAGCATACATTTAATCTGAACTTAAATGGCCAATATTGGCTATTTAAATATGAGATATGCAACCCTGTGTTTGTACCAAACAACCAAGATTGATTGGTAGGTTGTTTAATCAATCCCACCAAATCCCACCAAAAAACAATCAGGTGTTCAGCACAAAATGTAAGCAAACAAGCAAATGCAAGGAACAAGCAGCAGTGCTGCCAATTGATTGGCATATTTAAATAAAGTTGATCTGAGACCCAACGAAAGCTAAGTGGAATTTAAACAGCAATCCACAATTATACTTAAGTGCCGTTTAAATATTCATCTGAAATTAGCCCTTAGGGCCCGTTGTTCAATGTCCGATTAACACAAATCGGAAGCTGCGATTAAATACAACAACTGCTTTATCGATCACATGTTATATGCATGACGTCGAAATCTTCGATAATGATGTACTGAGGATAGCCATACATTGAACAACGCGCCCTTAACTTAGATGAAAATACTTCAGTTTAAGATAGACTTTACATTTAAAGAATTTTTCTATTTAAAGCAACAAAATAAAATATTTATAAGAGCTGTTTTCATTATAAAAATAAAAATAAAATATATAATGTAGAACAAAAATATTTTTTTAAAAACAAGCTTTTATATAACATGTACAATCAAAGGAATAAAACAAAATAGTGTAACAAAAGTTTTTTTAGCAAAAGATTTTTAAAACTGCACTAAAATGAATGAAATAAAATAAGTTAAGCTTTCGTCAAAGTTACTAGACGTCATTATGGTCATTTTACCTCCGGTTTGTGTTAGCCGGATATTGAACGGCCCTTAGTCAATTGTTGTCGTTTGACAGCGTGAAACTCTCTGCAGTGCGTTTGCGATTCGGTTTCAGCGTTCTCCACAAAAATTTTATAATCAAATAATTTGGTGTTAAAGACATAAATCTGAAAAGTGCTCTAGCAACGTTACAAAAATTTTAATTTCCCGTGCATTCGTTTTAAGAGCGTACATATGTACGGATATACAAATCGGCGAAGTTTTTGCAAATCCGACCATCGACCAATTGCAAAACCGCCTATTTTAGGCACTCAAATTTTTTATTAGAGCGAAAAAACGGTTTTTCTTTGAAGGCATTGCCTTGATCGGCAGTATTTTCTCTAGTTATTATTTTACAAATCTGTTGTTTTAGTAACGATTTTACGATTCTTATGCATAAATCTCGATGCCTGGAGTTCAGGGTTACCAAATCTCGTTTTGTCACAATGGCTATTTAGGCGGTTTTGCAACTCCTCGATGGGCAGTTTTGCAAAACCATCGACGATATGTATGTATGCTATGCACTTATGTTAGCTTTTAATTTTAACGTTTTCGCAGCTCTCTATATTTGTCTTCATCTTAAGCAGGGATCACTCGATTTGTACATTTTGGCAGGTACAGAGTGGTGTTGTTCGGAAATTCTTTTATTGAGCTAAACTCAAATTTCTAAACTACACCACTCTTTCACTGCCAAAATGTACAAATCCGTACAAATGTACAAATCGAGTGATCTTCACTTAGCAGCTTTTTACACCGCTTTTCTCAACTTGCAATTTTGTATGTCCAGACCACCATTTATGTAGCAAAGCTATTTATGGCAAATCCTATATATCAACCTAGCCTAGATATGAATCTCGTTGTAGGCATCATATCAAGGAGAAACAATTAGAAGACTCTAGATGTCGCCCCGTCAGAAGAAGTTAAATATTGCGCCTAAATATATGCACTATTTACATACGCTATAGCGGAAATGGATGACACGCCATTTATTTAAATCAAATTAACTTCTGCCATATGTATGTATGTACATATGTATGTTTATACTAAACGTGAGCAAACACCATTTTGCTTGCATAGTCTTCTGTTCTCTTTCACTGCAAGTTGAATTATTTTAATATCTATTGCAAAATTTTGTACAGACAAGACTAAAAAGTAGAAAGTAAATAAAATAAAATAAAACTTTTTAATGTACAACGCTTTCATAAATGGACTAAAAATTAGAAAATAATATTTCTTAGTCGCGTTGAATTTGTATAGGTAACTTCTGATTTTGAAATTTTAGCATGTCGTTATAAACAATTTATGAGATTGAAAATGAAAGCGTGGAGCGCATATAATAGAATTGATATGAAGGGTAATATATTTATTAGAGTGGTTCATAAAAACACTCTTTTTGGAAATTCATAAACGCTACATCAGAATATTGTTATTTGTGATAAATATTTATTTATTTTATAAATTTATTGATATTTTGGAAAAAAAAGTTTTTTTAGACGTCGCGCTGGTCGGTTTTTTATAAAAACGCTGATCTCAATTTTGTTACTTTTTTGACAGGTTAAAATGCAGCTAAAAATGTGGTTTTTACTTATAATTACTCTGATATTATTTGGAAACATTCCCTTAATTACACACCTGTCTAAGACAGTTAAAATGGGCTTAGTGCCCGAAAATATGCCTAGTAAACTTAAAACGTTGATACTGAACGATTTACGCGTTGTCATGGGTTGGAACTTGTTACGAGGGGGTTTCTGGGGTTGCTGATTAGGAATCTGAAGTCAGTTCTTCAAAATTCAAAATGGCGGATCCAAAATGGCGATCCATTTTTTTTTTTAAATGGTTGGATTTATTCGAAAACCGGCACTGGAGAGTTTTTGGGGTCGCCGATTACAAATCTGAAGTCAAATTTTTTAAATTTAAAATGGCGATCAACTTTAAAAAAAAATTACTAAAATTAAAACGTTGATACTGAACGTTTTAAGCATTGTCAAGGGTTGAAACTCGTTTCCGGTAGGTCTCTGAGCTTGCTGATTATAAATCTGATGTCAGATTTGTAAAATTCAAAATGGTGGATCCAAAATGGCGACCAACTTAAAAAAAAAACGATTGGATTTGTTTGAAACTCTTAACCGCCATTTTGAATTTTGAAATGACATCAGATTCGTAATCAGCAACCCCAGAAACTCACTGGAAACGAGTTTCAACCCTTGACAATGTTTAAAACGTTCAGTATCAACGTTTTAATTTTCGTATTTTTTTTAATTTGATCGCCATATTGGATCCGCCATTTTGAATTAAAAAAAATTTACTTCAGATTCGTAATCGGCGACCCCAAAAACTCCGAATGCCGGTTTACGAATAAATCCAACCACACGTTTAAATTTTACTAGTCTCTTTTCGATAGCATATTTTCGGGCACTAGGCCCATTCTAACTGTCCCCGCCAGGTGTGTAATTAAGGGAATGATAAGATAAAAAAATTGAGAACATCAGCGTTTTTATAAAAAACCGATCAACGCGCCCTCTAACAAAATTTTTTTTCCAAAATAAAAAAATACGTGTCTCTTTTTTTATCACAAATAACTATAATTTGAGGTCGCGCTTATGACTTTCCAACAAAAAAAAATTTTTTTAACCACTCTAATATGTATGAATGTGGATATATGAATAACAATCGCTTAAAATCGATCGCAAATTTGTACTTTCTCTGTAGGAATTTTAGGTCTATGTTATGTAGTTTGACTATTGTCGTTTGACTATTGTCATGACATCTTAGACAAGTGTTGTCACTCTGAAGAAAAGATTGATCCAATTGTTCGAATAATACAGTCGTTGTTATAGTAGTTTTGTATCTAGACCAAAGATAGCCCAGAAATTTAAATCAATGTAATGAAAACCAGGCGAATTGTACTAAAATTGGTCCGAATGTAATGCCTATGCATTTATACTTTTTTGCTGCTAATTTTTTAATACACAGTGTTCGCGGGAACACGTTTTAAAAAGGCGCATATATACTATTATCTAAAAAAATAGAGATATAAATCCACATTAAAAACTTTGCTTAAAAAAAAATCTACAACAAACTTCGTATTCATAATATTTAGACAAATTCCAAGTATGCAATTTTGGCTCTTGATTTTTGGTTATTTTTCTGCCGACTGTGATATTATTTTCTTTCATACAAAACAAACTGTCGAACACAGTAGTCCGATTCATAAAATGTCGCAAAGTGGCATTTTTGGCGAAATGGGAATGTTGCGAACAAAGTTGTATGAACGACCTATCGCAACTCCGGATTGCAGATGTAAATTTTTTTTTTAAATTACAATTATATTTCGAAGCAGCCTTAACATACAAAAGTAATATGGTGACAAATTTTGCCACAAATGCGACATTTGCAACCACTTTGCGACGTTTCATGGATCCTACTAGTAACTTTGTATGGAAGAAAATGCGTGACGTCGTCAGCAAAAAAAATTAGAGATCAACGGTATTTTTTAGACGCTTCAAACTAGAATATTGTTGTTGTGTATTTTTTGTTGTTAATTTTTCCAATTTTTGTACAAAGTGAGGAACTTTTATTTACATAGCTTTTGTTAGGCATAATATTTTGTCTCGGGTGTAAAATAAAGGAATGCCTGGTATTATGTATACCATACCACAAATTCCTTTAATTTAGTGCAGAACTTTTTCTGTAATATACTTTAAAAAATTTAAATTTTAAATGGAGATGCTACGAAACGGGATTTTTGCGCAGTAATATTATTGTTTTTGACCGAAAAAGATACGAACGGCTTTTTATTCAGGTTTTAAACCTTTTTTAAAAACTGGATTAAAAGCCTAGTATTTTCCGTTTACCGAAAAAAACCGTATTACACTAAAAACATTGTAAAAAACCAAAAAACATGAACAACATATCGAATTAAACTAAATTTTCATTTACATTTAGTAATAACTGCTGTGCAACGCAAATCAATTAAAACAATATGTGTGCTTTATTTTATATAAAATTTTTATTTCCAAAAAGAAGATATATCACAAACAAACACTTCTTTTAATTTATAGATAAAATATAGTAATATATTATTAACTTCAAAATTGAGTAAACGGTGATTTTTTTTTTAATATTGCCAATGTTTCAAATGGAGAATATTTTTTGTTATTTTTTTATTATTTTTTTTCTGTCTAAATTTTTTAATACACAGTGTTCGCGGGAACACGTTTTAAAAATGCGCATCTATCTATTATATATAATACGCGAAGGCATTTTTTGTGCAGCACAAAAGATCTGCACCGTTCGCCCGATTTTCAAAAATGGGATGTCAAATTAAAGCGCTTGGTCTGTAGATGTGCAATAAGGTTTTACTTTTGCGAAAAGAGTTGCCACCTGATCCAGATCCACACCGTTCGTTCGATTTTCAAAAGTGAGGTGTCAAATCAAAGGGCTCTGGCTTAGGTGTGCAATAAAGCTTAACTTTTTCGAAAAGAGCTGCCACCTTTAAAAAAAATGAAGTTCAAATTATTTAAAAAGCTAAACCAATTATTTATTACAAAATTGTCATAAACGGAAATAGTTTTGAAAATCTTTGTTTCTTAACTTAACTTTATGAGTGTTGCCATCTGTTAAAAAATCAAATTCAATTTGAATTAAGGGAATTAGGTAATAGAAATATGTATGGGTGCCAGACGATAAATTTTAAGTACGTAGTAGTTTGTAAACATTTTGAAGAGGGTTTCCACCTGTTTGAAAAGTCTAATTTATATGAAGTATAAAAATATGGACGTCAAGCGTATGCATAACCATCTTGTATTGTTAGGAGGGCTCTACTGCGTATCGTTATGAAACAACATGTCGATTCTCTTAAGGCATATAGTGTTACAGGAGACCGAAGTGACTGCTGCTAGCAACTCGCTCTAAACTTTTCGTAAATTAGAGTTTTCGTCGTTGTTAAAATCGTGGTATTATCTTTAAAAAAAATAACAGTTTTCAAGCATTCGCTCATGGACATTGTAATCTAGAGTATGTAAAACATGTTTTTCATTGTTACGCCATCTAAAAACTGACTTAAGACATAGATATTCACGGATTGGTTTTTTTTTTATTTACTCATTATGATGGTTTAGGAAAATAGTTACGAGAGTGGTCCAGATGGGCGGTCTAATTTTCTTTTTCACATATATTGAAGTTTTTCTCATCCACCTTCGTTAAAACCACCTGCCACAAGCCGCCACTGTAGTTTGGACATCAGTTTTTATACGCGATTCTTATTTTTTTTATGTTTAAAAGATCTAAATTATGTAAAAAATTATTTCTGTCTAGATTTTGATGTTTTAGAGATTGGATGTTTTTAGAATTTAAATGATGTCAGAAAGTACTACTATATTAGAGTGCTCATCCATGGGCCTCCCATTATTGAATGGGCACCCCTGCCAAATGGGCAACTTTACGAAGAAGCCCAAGAGTCAAGGAATAAGGATATTAAAAAATATCGGCTGCNCTAAATTATGTAAAAAATTATTTCTGTCTAGATTTTGATGTTTTAGAGATTGGATGTTTTTAGAATTTAAATGATGTCAGAAAGTACTACTATATTAGAGTGCTCATCCATGGGCCTCCCATTATTGAATGGGCACCCCTGCCAAATGGGCAACTTTACGAAGAAGCCCAAGAGTCAAGGAATAAGGATATTAAAAAATATCGGCTGCTTGTATCCTCGGACCCTGTCATTTCAAGTTTACGTTTAAACCCACCAAAACAAAATCATAAACTGTCGTCAGATGCCATTAAATTATTATCAACTGTTGTAAATGCGGATGCAGAATTGCCATCAGAAAATATAGATATGAGCTTGGATACTTTAGATGACTGCGAGCCTGGCGGTGTATAAAATTGTTATCTTAAAAATATATTCCTGTACCAACAAATATGTATGTCTTGTTTATTGATTCATTCAAAATCCCGCAGTTCCCGTGTAAATTTGAACATCAAGAATTTTAGAAACAAACATTAAGACCTCGAATTCTCTTCCGATTTGTGGCGTGCGCCTTGATGTTGGCGCAAAAAGGGGAAGGACCAACAGTTTTACGCCGAATCCGAATGGAGATTTTCTTTTTATGAGAAGCTGTTCTTCGTGGCTGAATATACTCGGGGGTTTGCCATTGGCTGCCAAAGGGCGACTTTATTACAAAAAAACTTGTTTGTTACTTATTTTTTGATGTTGGTCGGAAACTGGGCTTGAACCCAGGCCCTGCGGAATGATAGCGTATATTGCTAACCGCTACATCACATTATATAACAAAAAAGCAGAAAACATGACCTTTTATACTTAACTACCTTAGTTTTGCTAAAAATCTGATTATTTTAAGCGTACACAGCAGCCATTATGGATCCGCCATTTTGAATTTCGAAATTATGTGGTGAAATTTAAAACCAGCAACCAAAATAAAGACGAATACACAAGGTTTGATTACAATTGTACCACGCTTCGACTTTTGGCCAGCTTTTTCGAAAAATTGGCCACTGTGCGATGGGGTAATTAAAATAGGTATCTATATATATAATCTATATATATATAATCCGCGAAGGCATTTTTTGTGCAGCATAAAAGATCTGCACTGTTCCCTCGATTTTCAAAAATGGGGTGCCAAATTAAAGCGCTTAGTCTGTAGATGTGCAAACTGGTTTTATTTTTTCGAAAGGAGTTGCCACCTGTTAAATAATTAAACTCAAGTCATTTTCTACTCAATGCCCTCAGATCCGCACCGTCCGTTAGATTTTCAAAAGTGAAGTACCAAATAAAAGGGCTTAGGGTGATAATGTTCAAGAAGGTTTTTTTTTCGAAAAAAGTTGCCACCTGTTAAGAAATTAAGCTCAAATTAATTAAAAATCAATCGAAATGGTTTTGAAAAGGCTTTATAACCTAACTACGTATAGGAGAGTTACCACATGTTAAAAAAAATTTTATTGAATTTTAATTAAAGGAATTTGGTAAGTGAATAAGGTATCGCTATATGGGTGTCATACAAAAAAGGTTTGAGAAGGTAGTAGTTTGGAAATATATTGAATAGGGTTTCCACCTATTTGAGAAGTCTAATTGTTATATGAAATATGAACGATGGGTGTCAAATGAAAGAGCTTCAACAAATACTTAGTTTGACAATTCAGAACATTTTTGATGTGCTTGAGGGTTGCCCAGCTTAAAGGCCTGAACAAAAAATTATTTAATGAGATAAATGAATTAATAACCGATGGTAATCAATGGAAATGGGTTTAAAATCCTTTATTTAAGAGCTATATTTAGGAGGGTTACCACGTGTTGAAAAAATGAATTTCCACATAATCCATCAGTTACTTGAAATATTTATAACAATGTCAGGCGAAAAATATTTAAGGAAATTTTAGTTCGAAAATAATTTTTAAGGGGGTTGCCGCCGGTTTCGTTTAATTATACATAAGTTACATGAAATTTTTAAATATGGTTATCAAAAGAACGAGTGTTAAGAAATCTTTAAATAGAACATTTGGTTTTTTTTGTTGGTAAAATTAAGCTCAAATTATTTAATAGGTTAAATGGATTGTCAAAAGATGGGCATCAATCGAAATGGTTTGAAAATAGTTTATTTCTAAACTTTATTTACGAGAGTTACCATGTGCTTAAAAATACTAAATTCAACTTAATTCATCAGTTAATTGAAATATGTATAACCATGCCAGGCGAAAGATTTTAGTTTGAAAATACCTTTAAAGAGGTTGCCACCTGTTTGAAAAGTCGAATTTGTTTTACTTATACGAAAGATACATAAATTAATTACCGAAATATTAGTGTCAAACGAAAGAGTTTTAAGAAAACAATAGGCTGATAATATTTTTAATGAGAATTGCCATCTATTTTTTTTTTGCAACGTTATTTCGAATTTCCAAAATGAGAAGTCAAATTAAAGAACTGGGATTCTACATATATAGATGTGCACAGGTTTTATTTTTTGAAGTTACATGAAAACCGACACCATGCGAGACCTCTCATCACTCAGAAAAGGTTAGATTAATCATTAGGAATATTTTTAGAGGTTTTTGAATAAGGTTTCACCTGTTTAAAAAATTTAATTAAATGTTGGCGTTTTGGCGACATGCGGGTTCACTAGTATATACTATTATCTAAAAAAATAGAGATATAATTCCACATTAAAAAACTTTGCTTAAAAAAATCTACAACAAACTTCGTATTCATAATTTTTAGACAAATTCCAAGTATGCAGTTTTGGCTCTTATTAACGTGCAAGTTTCAATGGCTAAGAACTCACGTTGATTTTTGGTTATTTTTTTGCCGACTATGATATTATTTTCTTTCATACAAAACAAAATGTCGAACATAGTAGTCCGATTCATTAAATGTCGCAAAGTGGCATTTTTGGCGAAATGGCAATGTTGCGAACAAAGTTGTATGAACGAAATATCGCAACTCCGGATTGCAGATGTAAAATTTTTTAAAATTACAATTACATTTCGAAGCAGCCTTAACTGATATACTTTTTCTTGAAGTATTTGAAGACAATGAAAAAACATGTGTTTCGCGACTGTGACTTTGCAATGATTGCCAGCTGAAATACTATGGCAATGTCGCAATTTTGCCGCAATAAAGTCTCCATACAAAAGTAATCAGCAGTATGGTGACAAATTTTGCCACAAATGCGACATTTGCAACCACTTTGCGACGTTTCATGAATCCCACTAGTAACTTTGTTTGGCAGAAAATGCGTGACGTCGTCAGCAAAAAAAAATAAATCAGAGATCAACGGTACTTTTTAGACGCTTCAAACTAGAATATTGTTGTTGTGCATTTTTCTTTGTTAATTTTTCCAATTTTTGTACAAAGTGAGGAACTTTTATTTACATAGCTTTTGTTAGCCATAACATTTTGTCTCGGGTGTAAAATAAAGGAATGAATGGTATTATGTATACCATATCTACCACAAATTCCTTTAATTTTGTGCAGAACTTTTTCTGTAATATACTGTAAAAAATTTAAATGTGAAATGGAGATGCTGCGAAACGGGATTTTTGCGCAGTAGTATACTGTTTTTTGATCGAAAAAAGATACGAACGGGTTTTTATTCAGGTTTTAAACCTTTTTCAAAAACTGGATTAAAAGCCTAGTCTTTTCGGTTTACCGAAAAAAAACGAATTCCACTAAAAACATTGCAAAAAACCCAAAAAACATGAACAACATATCGAATTGAACTAAATTTTCATTTACATTTAGTAATAACTGCTGTGCAACGCAAATCAATTAAAACAATATGTGTGCTTTATTTTATGTAAAATTTTCATTTCCAAAAAGAAGATATTTCACAAACAAACACTTCTTTTAATTTATACATAAAATATGGTAATATATTATTAACTTCAAAATTGAGCAAACGGTTATTTTTTTTAAATATTTCCAATGTTTGAAATGGAGAATATTTTTTGTTATTTTTTTTATTCTTCTTTTTGCTGTCTAAATTTTTTAATACACAGTGTTCGCGGGAACACGTTTTAAAAATGCGCATATATACTATTATCTAAAAAATAGACATATAAATCCACATTAAAAACTTTGCTTAAAAAAAAATCTACAACAAACTTCGTATTCATAATTTTTAAACAAATTCTAAGTATGCAGTGTTGGCTCTTATTAACGTGCAAGTTTCAATAGGCTAAGATCTCACGTTGATTTTTGGTTATTTTTTTGCCGACTGTATTTTCATACAAAACAAACTGTCGAACATAGTAGTCCGATTCATAAAATGTCGCAAAGTGGCAATTTTGGCGAAATGGCAATGTTGCGAACAAAGTTTTATTATGGACCTATCGCAACTCCGGATTGCAGATGTAAAATTTTTTTAAATTACAATTATATTTCGAAGCAGCCTTAACTGATATACTTTTTCTTGAAGTATTTGAAGACAATGAAAAAACATGTGTTTCGCGACTTTGACTTTGCAATGATTGCCAGCTGAAATACTATGGCAATGTCGCAATTTTGTCGCAAGAAAGTTTCCATACAAAAGTAATCAGCAGTATGGTGACAAATTTTGCCACAAATGCGACATTTGCAACCACTTTGCGACGTTTCATGAATCCCACTAGTAACTTTGTATGGAAGAAAATGCTTGACGTCGTCAGCAAAAAAAAAACAGGGATCAACGGTATTTTTTAGACGCTTCAAACTAGAATATTGTTGTTCTGCATTTTTTTTTTTGTTAATTTTTCCAATTTTTGTACAAAGGGAGGAACTTTTATTTACATAGCTTTTGTTGGGCATAACATTTTGTCTCGAATGTAAAATAAAGGAATGCCTGGTATTATGTATACCATACCACAAATTCCTTTAATTTAGTCCAGAACTTTTTCTGTAATATACTGTAAAAAATTTAAATTTTAAATGGAGATGCTGCGAAACGGGATTTTTGCGCAGTAATATACTGTTTTTTGACCGAAAAAAGATACGAACGGTTTTCTATTCAGGTTTTAAACCTTTTTAAAAAAAGTCTCAGGCTGCAATTTAAAAGTATAGTTTCAATATTTTTGTTAATTGTAGTCAAAACGGCATCTTACAAAAATCATACTTCAAATTCATAAACAAGTTCTAACTATCAATTCGATGTTTTCGATTTTTCGGGATTCCGGGATTAATGCAAGCAAATACCGGGAATTTTCGGGACCTCAAAAACACCGGGATTCCGGGATTAATGTAAGCAAGTCCCGGGATTTTCGGGACCTCAAAAACACCGGGATCCCGGGATTGGCATCCCTAGTCGTAGGCCACCCAGAGCTGCCGGGTAATCCTGAACGATCCTTCAGGGTTACACCTCTTCTTGGTTGCTGGGTGTTCTGACATTTTTATATTGCGCTATTGGTACAAAATAAACAAATTGGAACAATTTTTTTTTTGTCAAAACATTGGTACAATGCAATCTTCTATTGAAAAATTTCAACAAAATATTTTTCGTGATTGGGATGAAGAAAAATATTTTGACATTGCCTTTAAACTTGTAATTATACGGATGTTGTTAAAGAATGAACTATAAAAAAACTAACCAAAATTAAATAACAAAAAAAATAATATTTTAAAACTTGTAATAATTTGGTGCGGCAACAATTTTTTCGACTACAGTACATAAGTTGACTATGATTACTCGGCCGTGCTATCATAGTAGCACAATGCCACTAATATTTGACTTAAAAACAGTGTGCAAACTTCTACTACACATGTGGTAGATCTACCACATATTTTTTAAAATTTAGGTTTCTTTAAATATACCACATTTTTAGACAGAATATGTGTTTACAATTTCCACATAACTCTAAAATTTCAACTCAATTCTAATAAGAAATATCCGTCTAGGAAACTCAACTAACTATAAATGCACTATAAGTTCACTTCTTTTCAACTAGGGGAGACTACGTACCGACTACTTTACGTTGCTTTCAACTGACTACTTTTACATGATGATGTCGCAAAAAAAGTCAGTTTGTTTTCAGCTAACTACAAACCGGTTATTAATAGTTAAGTTGACCGCGAAAAAAGGCGCATAAAAAAAACTTCAGCGAAAAAAGACTCTTAACATAGTTGACGGCGAAGAAAGACGCGTAATCATAGATTTATACTTGGCGAAGGACTACCACTTCAGCACTATTCCACAAAAACTATTAACGGAATTACACCCGCCAACATAGTTGACCGCGAAAAAAGGCGCATAAAAAAAACTTCAGCGAAAAAAGACTCTTAACATAGTTGACGGCGAAGAAAAACGCGTTAAAATATTTGACGGCGAAGGACGCGTAAACTTATTTTCGCGGTCAACTATGTTGGCGGGTGTAATTCCGTTAATAGTTTTTGTGGAATAGTGCTGAAGTGGTAGTCCTTCGCCAAGTATAAATCTATGATTACGCGTCTTTCTTCGCCGTCAACTAGGTGAGGCGTCTTTCCTCGCCGAAGTTTTTCTTAAGCGCCTTTTTCGTAAAATTTTTGTATGCGTCTTTTTTCGCCGTCGAAACACTAGCGCGCCTTTATTCGTGTCTAGTGACGATATTTTCAGCTATATTATTGTAAATAAGATAACCGAAATCCATATTTTCTCGTTTTCAGTAAAAAACACAATGACAGTTAATGTACAAAATTGTTTTAAATTTTTTGTTTTTGAACACAAGTTTTTTTTGTCGAAAGAGAAAATCGTGAAACAATTTTGCATACAGTCATACACATATATTCCCTTGATTGAGCACTGCATGACTTTGAAACCAATTAAAAGTTAGCCGTAATAAGTTGCCTATTTTAGTAGTCGACTACAAAATTCCCGACAGGGATAACAATTAATCAACAAATTTTTAAAAAGGTACATCACAAATTGGGCTTTAAATATATCTGTGCCTTAACTTTTTAATATTTCAAAAATCCGCATATTTATGTATATTTGCTAAAGTATTATGCAACAAAAAGGAGTTCTTTGTTCTATCCTATATTTTAATACATACATACAAAAAAATATAAGTTTGTTAAACGGTCGTATATTTTATCAATTAAATAAAATGAAACATTTTAAGTCTGGTTAAACCAGACCTGTTAAATAATGATTAATAATCATAATGATTATAATTGCATGATTAATATAATTATTTGATTATTTTTAATTGTTTTTGATTTTGTTTTAAATTAAAAGTTATTGTTAAACACCGCACAGTGTAGATATTGGCAAATGTAATATCTCGAGAACAAAAACATCTACCGAAATAAATTTAACAGCATTTTAAAGCCTTTGAGATAGAAAATCAAAGAAAAATAATTTCGTTGGATAAAAAAAGTTGACTTCACCTTTCAAATTGCCTTCAAATTAGGGGGTTCTCAATTGTTTTAATTTTTTTACCTGAAAACAGTATGAGGTGAACTTTTTAAAAAGTTTTAAACAGTTTTTTTTGGTGTTCTTGCATCAAGCAATCTTTTTAAAAGGTAGCAGGATACGAAAAGGCATTTTGTATATTGTTTTAAGTTCATTATATGCAGTTTTTAGGTCAAAAGAAAGACAACAAGTAATTTTTAGCAAAAAAAACCGACTTCAACTCTCATATAAAAAAGAAATATATATATATATCTCATGATCCGCTGATCGGATCTTAACCAGATTAGTATGGGAGCACCTCTGAGACACTACCTTTGACGTGGTCCAAAGTTATGCGGTAACATACATAAAGAAAAAAAAAAAAATATTCCGACGAACTGATAAGCTCCTCCTTTTTTGGAAGTCGGTTAAAAAATCTAAAGTTATAATTTTGAAGGTTAAAGTAATTCTTTATTCAATGTGTCCTTCAAAATGACCATAAAAAGTAAACTTTTTTATTTTTTTCTTTCTTTTGACCTAAAAACAGCATGCAATGAACTTAAAAAAAACACACAGCTTCATCTATTTGGAAAAATAATTAAAAATAATCAAATAATTGAGGATAATCAAATAATTGAGGATAATCAAATAATTAAATCAATCAAATGATTAAAAACAATCAAATAATCAAAACTAATCAAACAAATAAAAATAATCAAATAATTAAAAAAACAATTTGATTAATTTTGATTATTTAATAATTTATTTTTGAGCTATAGGCCGTATGTTAAATAAAACATTAAATGTTTTTCTGTTTTATTTACTTTTTAGTTTTATTTTGGTCGATATTTCGCCTTCAGTCTGAAGGCATCTTCAGGACTAAAAAAGGAAAACAATATTTTTACATCATCACAATATAAACCAACAAAAACATACATATGCACAAGTGCATTAAAACGACTTACACTATTAGCTTTGTCCGGTCGACTAATCATATGTTAAAATGTATAATAACAAACAAGCACGAAGAAGATATTAAACATAAACAGGAAAACTAATAATTAAAATACAGTAATTGTAAACAAAAATTTTTATACAAACAACAATGCATGAAGTGCTGAACAGTAAGGTCCGGTTGTTCAATGTCTGGTTATCACTACTTGCCGGATAAACATCATTATCGACGTTATCGACATTATGCTTATAACATATGATGGATAAAGCAGTAGTTGTATTCAACCAGAGCTTCTTCCTCCGATTAGTGCTAATCAGACATTGAACAACCGGNGCATGAAGTGCTGAACAGTAAGGTCCGGTTGTTCAATGTCTGGTTATCACTACTTGCCGGATAAACATCATTATCGACGTTATCGACATTATGCTTATAACATATGATGGATAAAGCAGTAGTTGTATTCAACCAGAGCTTCTTCCTCCGATTAGTGCTAATCAGACATTGAACAACCGGCCCTAAGACTAAGAAATGTTTGTATGTCATCTCAGCAGAGCAATGTTGTTGTCCGAAGAAATATTGGCAGCGGACGGACGATGAGTTAAACATGAACACACGATCACACGACACCTACAATGTAGGTTTGTTGTTGTGCGTTAGAACTAAATAGCGATAAACGTGAGCGCAATTGTCGGTGTCCGTTTTATAGTTCATCCTTTTGTGATTAGGGGTGTTCATAATATGTAGCATCTCTAAAACATAGCGTTTATTATAGATTTTCTCTTCTTGCAAGATTGCTACTTTATCAAAGTCGGGATAATGTCCCGTATCCTGGCAATGAGATGACAAGGCTGTCTTATTGTCCGCCGAATTATTCCTCAACTTAATGTTTGATTTGTGAGCGGAAATCCTTGTCTTTAATTTCGATTTTGTTGTCCCCACATATACCATATCGCATACGTGGGACGCGTCGATTTTGTTGTCCCCACATATACCATATCGTAATTTATAGAATACAATGCTTGCTTGTGAGAGTAACTCATTTTAACTGCTATTGAATAAAGACATATATTATATTACAACAGTAAAAATATCAAGAGCTTGTCCCCCGTTTCCCTCTTCAGTAAATATAGCATATTTTTCTTAAATCGCATATTGGAACGATTTCCGGTATCACAAACTGACTAATTACTATGACAACAATTTCGATTTTATTCTTAAAAATAAATAGCAATTGGGTCAATATGGATAGTAAGGCCTCAGCTAGGTACTAGTAATATTTAATAAAATAGTTTCAGAATTGTTGAATTTTGTATATTAGCTTGAGTTACAAAAAAATGTCTGTAGAGTACACCGAGTTTTGAATTTTGAAAATCTAATATCGATTTCGAAACCAGTGACATCTTACCAATATATAATTGCTTTAAAGAAATCGTCATATTGAATCCGCCACTTGAACTTTAAAAATTTAATATCATATTCGTTATCAGTAACCACGGGAATTCCTGTATACCAAGCTTCATTACATTTATATTTATATTTTTTAAGTCGTCTGCCGTATTGAATACGCCATTTTGAATTTTGAAAATTTAATAAAAATTTTGAAATCAGTCTCGAAGAAAACCCCTGGATACCAAGTTTCATAAGAATCTCTAAATTGTTTAAGAAATCGTCCGTTATATTTGATCCGGCATTTTGAATTTTTAAATTTAATTTAATATTCGAAATTAGTGCCGTCTAAAACCCACGGATACTAAGTTTCATAACAATCCATAACTTTTGTAAAAAAGTCATCCGCCATATTGGATCCGCCATTTTGAATTTTGGAAATTTAATTTAATTTCATTGAAATCTGTGAAATGCATGTGGAGTAAACATTTTTGTCGTCCTATATTTTCGATTCGTCCCTATGTGCGTCGATAAAAAATGTTCGAACATAATCGATCACGAACATAATAAATCACGAATTCCATATGCCCTAATATTCCCAAAAATTAAAAAGCAAAACAAAAACAACGATAAGGCTGACTTTGTATGGCAGGAAATGCGCAAGACCGCACATAGGGGTATTTGAACGGTCTAAGCGGCCAAAAACCAATTTGACAAAATTTTAAGAAAATTTAAAAATTTAGTCACATTCGATAGAGATCATTCCAATTAACATTTCCCAGTCCCTCTCACTTTTCTAACTTCCACAGCGAACTTTCACCCAATCAGATCCTTTCTGCATGTACCCCAACGAGCCAGTACCCAGTGCACACTGCAGTAACTTTGTACGTATCTTCTTTGCTCATCCCTAAGAGAGATTTAGTTTTAAGTGGGTCTTAGGACACCCAGAACCGCCGGGTAATCCTGTATGATCCTGTACGGTGTCACCTCTGCTTGGTCTTGCTAGTTAGTTGCGCTGCCTCGTTTACGTAAATGAGCCTGTGTCCCAGGATACATATTAGGGTGATCAGAGATAGAGGCCAGCTCTCTCTTACAGTCCTCCAATAGTTGAGATCTAACAGAGGCTTGACTATCCGAGAAGATATTCAGATGAATATTTGGGAAAAAATTTTTTGTCAAGAGATTTCGCACAAAATTTAAATGGTTGTAAATCAAAAAAAAAAAAATATGCAAAAACCATATGAATTTATTGTAAAACATACTAAAATACGCGCAATAAATATGCAAAAAGAGGTATTTTGCAAAATATGCAAAACCATGCATTTACAGCAAAATATGCACTAACGATTGAATGCCATTTTAAAGGAAATTTTATGATTCTTAAAGATAACTTAACCATTTCCATTTCAAGGTACTCAGTAAAAACATGCATTTGCATGAGATTCCGACCCCTAATCATTACTCTTGCACATTTCAAATTCTTTTGGTTTGCAAAATTACATGAAGAATTTGGGATTTTGTCGGCTTTTCGTTTGGAAATATGTTACTCTTTACATAGTGACATAACTTCACGTAAAAAAAAATTGGCTTTACGACACTATACAAAGAGTGGCATAATCCCAAATTTTAAAATTGGGGTTATGCCACTTGGGGCTATGACAAGGCACCCGCTGGAGTCGAGATATATCTAAAACCCGCTTAAGCAGTCCGATTTAATTCACATTCAGAGGATTTATTAGCCACAAAAAATATATATTTCGTATATAGGTGGCGCTGAAGTTGAGATATCCCTAAACACCGTATTTACAGTCCGATTTGATTGAAACTCACATAAACATAAAAAGAAATATTTTAGATGAGTATTTGTCTGATATGTGGTGCTAGAGGCGAGACATTTTTAAAACAGTTACAGTCCAATTTGATTCAAATTAAGAACATGTATCATGCAAATAAATATTAATACTGTTTTCTAAAAACTGTACCTACATACAGTGCCGCATAAGTGGGCAGAAATCAGAAATTCGTTGTCTGCAATGTGAACGTGTTTGGTATTTTAGTAAAGGTAATTTATCCACTAAAAAGAATTAAACAGAAATTTCCATAAAAATAAATTATATGCCGCCAGGAAGCCACCAAAGTGGACAAGTTTTATACTAAGAATTTTAATAAGAGCTCTTCACGAAAACCAAATACATTCTTTGAAATAAAATGTTGGTTCGACGTTTTTTATTTACATATAGATAGTAGAGAACTACAGGATTAAAAATTTTGGAATAAGACTAAACACAGGGTGTCCCTGCGGTATTCCAGAAAAACAATTCCTTTCAATCAAAATTTCAAAAAATGGTAAATTTTAATGGAATGAATAACAAATATATGTAAAAACTAGCTATACCCTTCCACGCTTTGCTGTGGCATATTTCTGTTACATGGATGATAAATTATTAACGAAACAAAGCATACGTTGATTTTGTAATAACTACTTGTGTGCGCACAATATTTGTCGTGTTGGCATTCTCTGCATTGATATCAAGGATATCTGGTTTGCCGACAATCGAAATGGTGTATCGGTCGGAATCATGGTAATTCTTCACCTTTGAAAGGCCACGTAAAAATCTTTACTTACACTACGTTCTTCATCAATTTCTTAACTGCGAGTCGAATACCGTTGCAGAGTTTTGGCTGATTAATATTCCGCAACGTGATAATTGTCCACCTATTTTCAATTAAGTATGTGGGTCCCTGGAAGATCAATCGAGTTCAAAAATTCCGTTGGATAATTAACTGATTCGTCTTTTTCCACAACGGTGTTTATCGACGTATATGTTATTGTTTAAGCGACTTATGCATATCCCGCATAAACAAAGAACAGCGAACACACAGACGCATTTATATTGCATTTCCCGCATAAACTAAGTGCAACGAATACACAAACGCACTTGTGTTTAAAAGTAATTTGCTCGTTCTTAATTGGGAATGCATTTTTTATGCAATTCTCAAATATCTCTTAGCTGAACTTAGTAAAGTGACAAGTCGCTGGCATTTTCAGCTATGGTCAAAGCTAACCCAGCTTGGCTATCACACGGTGCTTTAAACATCATCCACACTCCACTCCCGGAGTAATTTTTGGCATGGTATTAAGCTACTGCTTACAAACCACACTGGGGCTCTGCACGAATACAACCCTGGATAAAACCCAGCTCATTGCACAGCAGCCTACGGCAGCTAGAGTATGACTCCTCCAATGGAGTCCCCCAATAAATACACGGTGAAAGGGTCACATATTGCGCTACCGCTTCATCAGCCTGCCCGCATATCTCTCTTTCTCTCTCGCATATCAGGAATATGAAGTGCGTGGCTGACTTGATGTGCACCTATAAACCAAATGGGCTCATTCAGCTCGATACATAAACACTCGCAAAGGTAATCCCTACCTCCTCAACTACTCTAACTCAACCACAACTCTAAACCTGGTCTCCCGCTCTCTCTCGGCTAAACAATTATTTCACTTTGAATGCTGGATTGAATATAATTAGTGGTATTCACCAAAGTGAGCAAGTGGCCTGGTAAAAGAGCAGACCAGCTCAACAGCGACTGTTGTCAATACCGCTCTTATTTAGTTGATAGACATCCTTATTCTTCGCGGCAAGAATAGCTCGTTCAATGAGCCTGTAATTAATTTTTTTAATTAAGAAACATTTTTTCGATCAGTTCTCCTTTCGATGTTCCTAAGTTACAAAAATTATCAGGCAATAAAATTCGTCTTAATCTCTCGTTGGCTGGATGCTTTCCGTTCCCAATGTCCAGTAATTGTCGCGAGAATACTTCGGCTGCAGTGTATGTATGGCATGTTCGTCTTGTCGCAATGTTGACTGTTTCAGGCAAGCATTTATCTAATGTTAATCAAGAAATTACAATGTTTGCGTAAAATCTCCTGAGAGCAATATCAATACATTCCCGAATGGTTGAACGTTTCCATGCAAATCCCACGACAATCGACCAAGAACCTCAAGCAAGTTTTTATGTACCATTGTGTTAGTTTAAATTTTTGTACTACTTTTTCCATACCGGATATTCCGGAAATATTGCAAGTAGGACTTTCGATGATTTATATGTTCAATGGCTGCTTAAGAGCTGAATTAGCAATGTTTCTACCTGGTAGCAATTCCAGGCGAAGCTATAGCTAAGGTTATGTAATTGTTTGCACGAACCATTGCCATAATCAATCTGATAAGGAATGTTTTCCTAGTTTCTTCAGGCGCATCAAGAAGAAGGTCCTCCAACTCCGTCAATTATCATTTGCATATTCTTCTTCTTATTTGGCGTTGTAAACGCCTAAGCCATTTTGGCCGAGATCGACAAAGAACGCGAGTCGTTTCTCTCTGTGCCAACTGACGACAATGGGAAATTCCAGGTGAAGCCAAGTCCTTCTCCATTTGGTCTCTCCCTCTTCCTCTTTCACCACCACCGGATTGCGAGTTTAATACTTTCAGAACTGGAACGCCGCTTCCCATTCGAACGACGTGGACAAGCCAGCGGAGCCGCCGTATTTTCATTCGCTACACTATGTCCATTTCGTTGTAAAGCTCATACAACTCATCCTTCCATCGTCTGCGGTACTCCCGTCGCCAACGCTCAGAGGCCTGTAAATCTTCCGCAAAATCTTTCTCTCCAATACTCCAAGAGCCGTCTCATCGAATGTTGTCATTGTCTAAGCTTCTGCGCCATTTATCAGCTCGGGCACGATGAGTGACTTATAGAGTGTGGTTTTTGTACGCCGAGAAAGAAATTTACTCCCGAATTGCCTATTCAGTCCAAAGTTGCACTTGTTGGCTAGAGTGATTCTCCATTGTATTCCCATGCTGACATTATTATCTGGTTCCCAAGAAAACGATATTCTCTACTTCCTCGATATTACAACTGGCAACAGTGATGTGGGTGTCAAGGCGGGAATGCTCTGACTCTTTGTTTGATGACAGGAGATACTTCGTCTTGACTTCGTTGATCACTAAACCCAATCGCTTTGCTTCTTTATCCAACTTAGAAAAGGCAGGACAGACTTCGAGGTTTTTGTTACCGATGATATCGCTGTCATTGGCATACGCCAGAAATTACACGCCCTTGTAAAAAATTGTTCCTGAGTTGTTCAGTTCTGCAATTCTTATTATCTTAACACTTGCAACATGCGATCGTAAATGCCCTTCTGAATTCGCTTTAATTTGGAAATGTTTGTTTGGGCATATAACAGGACTTCACAATAGTAATAGNAGACAGACTTCAAGGTTTTTGTTACCGATGATATCGATGTCATTGGCATACGCCAGAAATTACACGCCCTTGTAAAAAATTGTTCCTGAGTTGTTCAGTTCTGCAATTCTTATTATCTTAACACTTGCATCATGCGATCGTAAATGCCCTTCTGAATTCGTTTTAATTTGGAAATGTTTGTTTGGGCATATAACAGGAGTTCACAATAGTAATAGACATCATAATCATAATAATATTATCTGATGTTATTCAAAATTTCTTTACCCGCAATATATTATATTTATATATATTTAGTAGGCTATGGCGACCGAACGAAATTGTTCATGATTAAAATTTAACTGTTAATGTAAAGGAATAGTATTAACAATTTTAAGTTTTCCTTATTTCATTTCATGGGATATTTTTATGTCTTTGTTACGCTTTCCGTTTCGAACCAGTTATGTAATATTTCATTTAATTCAAATATTTTCAGTTTACTTTTACTGCATAATTCTATTGAGAGTATTTTCAAATCAAGATTCCTCAAATACCTTTCGTGTGGTACCCATACTGTAACATTTCATTTATTTTATCAAATTAACTTATATTTTCAAACAGGTGGCAAACCTCTTGAAACATATTTTCGACTGTCAGTCTTCTTAAAATTCCTTAGTTTGATACCCATATTGCAATATTTTATTTATTTAATCAATTTAACTGAGCTCAAATTTTCAAATAGGTGGCAACCCTCTTAAAAAATATTTCCAACAGTCATGTTTTTTAAACCTCGTTAATTTGATACCTTTATTGTAATAAGTCATTTATTTTGTTAATTAAATTGAGTTACATTTTCAAAAGGGGGGCAACGCCCTTCCTACATATTTTGGACTGCAAGCCTTCTTAAAAATCTAAAGTTTATTACCCACATTGCAATTTTTCAATTATTTTATCAATTTCACTGAGCCAAAATTTTCAAATAGGTGGCAACCCTCCTCAAAAATATTTCCTACAGTCTATTTTTTAACCTCTTTAATTTGATACGATTATTGTAATAAGCTGTTTATGTTATCATTTATATTGAGTTAAAATATCAAAAGGTGGCAACCCTCGTCAAAAATATTTCCAGCAGTTATCTTTCNAACGAACTTATTTTCGGCTGTAAGCCTTCCTAAAAATCTCAAGTTTAATACCCACATTGCAATATTTCATTTATTTTATCAACTTGACTAAGTTAAAATTTTCAATAGGAGGCAGTTATCTTTCTTAAACTCCTTTAATTTATAATAATAATAATAATATCCCAACGGTTTTTACCCACCGTTCCCGTCCATCCGCACGAGGGGCGCAGTCCGCATGACGTACGGAACCAATATTTTAAATTTTTGTGCCGAGTCACGATAGGCAGGAGTTTGTTAAGTGTCGAGATCTAAAACTGTTCAGCTACAGAATTAAATTCATCAGCTGATTTTATGTATTTATGTCAATAATTATTATTGAGAGAGGAGAGTATCGCTTTCTTAATGCTGAAAAGCGGATCTGATATATCAAACGTGCTGGAATGAGAGTTAAAATCCTGGCATAAGCAACGGAGTGGGTCGTGCAATTCAAAATTGGTTTTACAAGCTTGCAGAAATATGGGGAAAAGTGTCTTGATACGCGTGAGGAAACATTAAAGCTTACATCAGCCAGAAGAGACGAACTTGAAATTGAGCCTGTCAGTAATTTACCCATTTGATACCCATATTGCAATATTTCATTTGTTTTATCGATGTACTTTAGTTAAATTTTCAATCAGGTGGCAACCCTCTTCAAACATATTCTCGGCTGTAAGCCTTCTTAAAACTCTTTAGTTTGGTATCCACATTGCAATATTTCAGTTACTTTATCAATTTAACTGAGTTAAAAATTTTAAAATAGGCGGCAACCCCCCTCAAAAACATTTCCAGCAGTTACCTTTATTAAAGCTCTTAAATTTAATATCTATATTGTAACATATAATTTAGTTTATCAATTAAATTGCGCTAAATTTTTTAACAGGTGGCAACCCTCGTTTAAAATATTTTCGACTATAAGCCTTCTTAAAATTCTTTAGTTTGATACCCACGTAGCAATATTTCATTTACTTTAACAATTTAACTGAGTTAAATATTCAAAATTTGTGGCAGCCCTTCTCAAAAATATTTCCAGCAGTTATTTTTCTTAAACCTCTTTAATTTGATACCCATATTACAATATTTCATTTATTTTATCGATGTACTTTAGTTAAATTTTCAATCAGGTGGCAACCCTCTTCAAACATATTTTCGGATGTAAGCCTTTCTAAAACTCTTTAGTTTGACACCCACATGGCAATATTTCATTTATTTGATCAATTTGACTGAGCTAAAATTTTCAAATAGGTGGTAGCCCTTCTCAAAAATATTTCCAGCAGTAATCTTTCTGAAACCTCTTTAATTTGATACCCATATTGCAATATCTCATTTATTTTATCGATGTACTTTAGTTAAATTTTCAATCAGGGGGCAACCCTCTTCAAACATATTTTCGGCTGTAAGCCTTCTTAAAACTCTTTAGTTTGACACCCACATGGCAATATTTCATTTATTTTATTGATGTACTTTAGTTAAATTTTCAATCAGGGGGCAACCCTCTTCAAACATATTTTCGGCTGTAAGCCTTCTTAAAACTCTTTAGTTTGACACCCACATGGCAATATTTCATTTATTTGATCAATTTGACTGAGCTAAAATTTTCAAATAGGTGGCAGCCCTTCTCAAAAATACTTCCAGCAGTAATCTTTCTGAAACCTCTTTAATTTGATACCCATATTGTAATATTTCATTTATTTTATCGATGTACTTTAGTTAAATTTTCAAACAGGTGGCAACCCTCTTCAAACATATTTTCGGCTGTAAGCCTTCTTAAAACTCTTTAGTTTGACACCCACATGGCAATATTTCATTTATTTTATCAATTTGACTGAGTTAAAATTTTCAAATAGGTGGCAACCCGCGTCAAAAAGATTTCCAGCAGTTATCTTTGTTAAACCTCTTTAATTTGATACCCATATTGTAATAACTTATTTCTTTTATCAATATAGTTGGGTTTAAAAATTTTCAAATAGGTGGCAACTCTCCAATTTTTTACGATATCATTGGTGCTGGTATTATACCGATCACTACAAAAAGTAAATTATTCAAATCGGTTCAGCCGTTCTCGAGTTTTGACGACCGTGACATACGAACACAACATTTTTATTAATATAGATATGTTATTTTTTATTATTTTATTTAATAATAATGGTTTTTAGCTCTCTAAAAAAGAAATAAACACTTTCTCATTTTTGCACTTTTTGAAGTAATGCGTTTTTTGCTAATGCATAAAATCATTTTTTCATTTCTTGTCAGTGCAATCAGATCTGCACGATGCTTAATTAAAGTGAATTTGATTTCTTAAAAATGTGGCAACCCTTCGTTTAGAAGTAAAGCATTTTCTAAACCATTTCAGTTGACACCCATATTGGATATATCTAATTCATTTAACTTAAATAAATAAAAATTTGAATAAAATTTTTAACAGGTGGCAACCCTTTCCAAAAGAATAAAGCTTTATTGCACATTAACAGCCCTAGCTCTGTCATTTGAAACCTCACTTTTGAAAATAGAACTAACTATATAAACATACCTATGAAATGCGACAAGAACCCAAATTGTCAACTTCAAACTGCATTTACAGTGAAAGTATAAAAGTTATCCAAAAACAAATTGCATTTTTGAATTTAACGTCCTCAATTTTACTAAGAAGCGAATTTTCATTTAAATCCGTCCATAATTCTATTTTTGCCCACATTTTATATGGAAAGGAAGCACTGTGCTACAGTGTGCCACGTAAATAAAAAAGGCTCCTAAATTTTTTGTTTGTATTTGTTCGATAAGTGCTACTGTGATCGAAGTGTATATGTCTTAAAATTTTAGATACTATTGATATGAGTTCAAAACTAGCTATTGTTTGAAAGATAATTGGTTTTGTTTACTGGCACCGTCAGTAATTCCACCTGAAGCACTAACTGATAGATTTTTTAAAGTACCTGAACCATTCTATTTTTTATTAAACCACCGTTCTTTTAGTACTTTATGCACTTTCTATACATTACTTGGCTATTTTTTATAGGCTTATTATGTTTGTTTTATAAACATTTATAGACCTTTTGCGCCGTGTGTCGAATTCAGAACTGCTGTTGTTTGAAAGATCATCACTTTTGTTTGGCGGAACTATTGACCGTTAATATTTTTTTTTTTTAACTTAACGAACAGATGGGCTAGCAAAAATATCGCTTATTTATAGCATTGCAATATCTTTCTGATAATACTATATTTTCATACATTTACCTATAATCCCATTATGAAATTTGTAGGGTGTCGGGTAAGCTAGTAGGCTATAAAACTGCATAGCAAAATTTTATCTAAAAATTCTAATTAAAGAGTTTGGAGTTTTGATGAAACTTTGTCGAATTTTCCAAATTTTTGTATACAGGTTGAAATTTGGACTTACATTGACTTTTTTAGATAATGAGCTATGTATACTTCTATAAAAAAAAAAAAAAACATTAAACAAACGAAAAAAAAGTAGCCAAAACTTGTTAAAATATCGCGACCCCATTTTTGTCCGACATACATACACTAGCCAGAATATGTCTCCGTATGTTGATTTCTTTTTTTTTAAATATTTGCAATGTTTTTCGTAATAAATTTTTTTCGTTTATTTTTAATAGAAATATAGTTCATTCTGCATCAAATGGCATATAATTTATGATTCAAAGTTTTTACAAAATTTAGGAAAATTCGACAAATCATCACCAAAATTTTCAACTATTAAACCAAATTTTTTAGAATTTTTTTGAGTATGCGGTTTTGGAGCTCACTCAATTTCGGTACAATTAAATGCAAGTTTTAATTGGCTATAATCTACCGTTGATTATTGAGAATTTTTTTACTGACGCTCTTCGGTATTTTTTCCCATACAAAAACAAAACCTATCACGCATGATACAATAATTTTTAGAAGGTAGTTCCACTTCTTCTTCTTATCCGCCATGTTAGCTATCTGACAGAAAACGTGTTTCGTATTTTTTGTTGTACCAACTTAAAAAAAAATCCAGCTTTTGATGTTGGAAAAATAAATAATAATTTTCGAATATTTTTTAATAATTTTCTTCATAAAAAATTAACTGCTGCTTTCGTGGATATTGCAACACACGGAATAGATGCTATAACGAATACAGCTATAAGAGCCACCGCATACCACAGCCTTTATCGGCCGCCTATTTAAATAATAGGGCTCGCTTTAAATATGTACATGAAGATGTATGGAGGTGCGCACACTACACCAGNACTAGTGTATACAGTCAGTCAATAAAGTTTAGGTACAGCGAATTTTTTACAATACGGGCAACTATTTTTCAAATATTTTATTTTTAGCTAATTTTTTATAAAAATATGGTTAATTCTACAACAAAAACCCCAAAAATCAAGGTTCCAAACCTTGTGCAAAATTAAAGAAAAATCTGCAAAATTTCATTCAAATATTGCANGTTTTTATGATTTTTATTCATGTGATTAGCAGTGACAAAAATTTATGTATTAAATACGTATATTTATATTAAAAATTAAGTGATCAGTTATGAAACATATCGCTAGCTTAGAAAGAAAAGTTGCTAAGTCCCATTTTAAAAATTTTACAGGAGAGGAAAAAATCTGCATATAGCCATTTTCTTTAACTATTTCGCAAGACTTTGAATCAAACATTTTGCGCGTCTAAAGCAAAGCAAAACTGCATAAGAATCAGAAGGATTCGCTATTTATTAAAAGATGTCGTATTATTTTCGCCTCATCGGATTTGTGGTGCTTCTTTTGGACTTAGCAAATTTTCCTTTTATGCCTTATGAAGAGGAAAAAATAAAACAAGTACCTTTATAATTTTCGAAACGATGCGTAGTCAATTTCTCTAGCCTCCTATATCAAAATATGAGTTTTCATAAAAAGTGGACTTAGCAACTTTGCACTCTAAGCTAGCGATATACATCTTTACATGTTCTGTTAAAAAATATCTAAAATAACAAGCGAAAATACCCAAGTTCTATATCGTAGCAGTGGCCACATTGCGTGTTGTCACAGAAGAAGTGAAACTACCTTCTAAAGATTATTGTATCATGCTATCACGCATCCGCTATATGGAGAAAACGTGCAACATCATCAGCAGAAAAAATTCTCAAAAATCAACTGTAGTTTATAGCCACTTAAAACTTGTACTTTGTACTGGTTTAAAAGTTGAAAATTTTGGTGAAAATTTGTCGAATTTTCCTAAATTTTGTAAAAACTGTAAATCATAATTTATATGCCATTTGATGCAGAATGAACTATATTTCTTTTAAAAATTAACGAAAAAAATTTATTACGAAAAACATTGCAAATATTAAAAAAAAACACTGTACGGAGACATATTCTGACTAGTGTATACAGTCAGTCAATAAAGTTTAGGTACAGCGAATTTTTTACAATACGGGCAACTATTTTTCAAATATTTTATTTTTAGCTAATTTTTTATAAAAATATGGTTAATTCTACAACAAAAACCCCAAAAATCAAGGTTCCAAACCTTGTGCAAAATTAAAGAAAAATCTGCAAAATTTCATTCAAATATTGCACTTTTTATCTACGCTCTCTAGAAAAAAGTTGAGTATGCAGTTTTTTAGCCCATTCAATTTTAGTATAACAAAGTGCAAGTATGAGGAAGCTAGGACTTACCATTGATTATTGGGACATTTTTTTGTTGAAGGTGTCGCACATTTTTTCCATATAAAAAAAATCAAACATTATTTTATATGGAGAAAATGAGCGACACCTTCAACAAAAAAAAATGCTAAAAATCAATGGTAAGTCCTAGCTACCCCAAACTTTCACTTTGTTATACTAAAATTGAATGGGTTAAAAAACTGCATACTCAACTTTTTCTATAGAGCGTAAATAAAAAGTGCAATATTTGAATGAAATTTTACACAAGGTTTGGAACTTTGGTTCTTGGGGTTTTTGTTGTAGAATTAACCATATTTTTATAAAAAATTGGCGATAAATAAAATATTTAAAAAATAGTTGCCCGCATTGTAAAAAATTCGCTGTACCTAAACTTTATTGACTGACTGTATGNTTTGTAAAAACTGTAAATCATAATTTATATGCCATTTGATGCAGAATGAACTATATTTCTTTTAAAAATTAACGAAAAAAATTTATTACGAAAAACATTGCAAATATTAAAAAAAAACACTGTACGGAGACATATTCTGACTAGTGTATACAGTCAGTCAATAAAGTTTAGGTACAGCGAATTTTTTACAATACGGGCAACTATTTTTCAAATATTTTATTTTTAGCTAATTTTTTATAAAAATATGGTTAATTCTACAACAAAAACCCCAAAAATCAAGGTTCCAAACCTTGTGCAAAATTAAAGAAAAATCTGCAAAATTTCATTCAAATATTGCACTTTTTATCTACGCTCTCTAGAAAAAAGTTGAGTATGCAGTTTTTTAGCCCATTCAATTTTAGTATAACAAAGTGCAAGTATGAGGAAGCTAGGACTTACCATTGATTATTGGGACATTTTTTTGTTGAAGGTGTCGCACATTTTTTCCATATAAAAAAAATCAAACATTATTTTATATGGAGAAAATGAGCGACACCTTCAACAAAAAAAAATGCTAAAAATCAATGGTAAGTCCTAGCTACCCCAAACTTTCACTTTGTTATACTAAAATTGAATGGGTTAAAAAACTGCATACTCAACTTTTTCTATAGAGCGTAAATAAAAAGTGCAATATTTGAATGAAATTTTACACAAGGTTTGGAACTTTGGTTCTTGGGGTTTTTGTTGTAGAATTAACCATATTTTTATAAAAAATTGGCGATAAATAAAATATTTAAAAAATAGTTGCCCGCATTGTAAAAAATTCGCTGTACCTAAACTTTATTGACTGACTGTATGTACATATATTTTTTTTTCTTCTGTCACCTAGTGTAATTTTTCGTTGATCGTCACTACAACGTGCTAAATTATAACGGATCTATTGTGGCGACACGTCGTTTATGCATTAAGTATCAATCGCGATTTAAATGTATGTTCAGCTTCATGTGTTTGGAGTTGTGTTTGTTAGTGTGTTGGCATTCATGTGAGTACGTGTAAGTTTTGTTAATATTTAAGGTTTTAGATTTTTTTATTTTTTCAAAATGAAGTCATCTGAAAAATTAACTTAAACAGAAAAATAGAGATTTGAAAATAATTACACGACAATTAATGTGAAAAACAATAATCGCCTAATGTAAAAAAAAAAACGAATAAAAAACACTTTTCTTACCGGTACTGAAATCTGTTGAGAGAGTTAAAATACATATGTGGTTTTCAAATTGTTTTTTGGAGGTTTATAACATTTGATTATCAAATGCAAAGTTTCCGGTTTTTGTTTCGGGTTTGTTAACGGGTTTTCCATTGTCGTATATAAATATGTATCATATATCATATATATATACACATACATATATATATCATATTTATACACATACATATATATATATCATATATATACGCATATATATATATATATATATCATATGTATAGACATATATTTTTTTCGTTGAGTTTTTAGATATAAGATGATTTAAAATGTTTTGATCAAAGTATTTTTTGGTTTTTGTTTTTTTATTATTATTATTGTTTTGGTTTTTTGAGGGTTTTGGTCAGTCAACCATTCAATCAATCAATCAGTCAATCGGAGTGTGGTTTTAAAGCATTTAAAAAAATGAGAAATGAAAGTATTGTATTAGAGCTATTTAGCAATTATATATCGTAAATATATAAATATATAGTTTTGGAAAATATAATAAAACAAAAACAGATTTCATAATATGCATAGATGATGTTTCAATTGTATAATGGTAATTTGGTTTGTATATATACAACTAAGAGCTGTTAAAGTACTGCTAAGCCTTTACTAAACAATGGCATACACCTATGGGAATATAGGGTATGAAAAGGCTGAATTTGTTTGTGGTGTTATATTGATTAATGTCTTTAACGTAAAAAAAGAGGCGTGGGAGTTATGGGGAAAAGTGAACATACCCTGACATAAGCTACACAAAAATACATGTAATTAAAAAGGAGTATGTGAGCGAAAGATGTATAGTATACCAGTTTGTAACTATAAATTTGGTTGGAAAAATATAATAACCATAACCGTGAATTTATAAAACTAGTATTATAAATAACCGAATGAAATAAAAATATATACCATAAGTCTTTAGAAACGTCGTATCATGTCAAAGTAACTCTTAAATATATGGAAATATTCCAGTATCTACGAGAACGTTAGTTCAGCTGTAAATTAATTTTTTACAGTCAATCAATTAAATTCAGGAACAGCGATTTTTTTGCAATACGGGCAACTGTTTTTTAATTACTTTATTTTTCGCAATTTTTTTATAAAGATATGGTTAATTCTACAATATAAACCTCAAAAATCAGAGCAAACCTTATGCAAAATTAAAGATAATTCTGCAAATTTTCATTAAAATATTGCACTTTTTAATTACAATATTTTGAAAAAAGTGAATTATGCAGTTTTTTAGACCATTCAAAGTGCGAGTCTGAGGTAGCTAGGACTTACCATTGATTTTTGACAAATTTTTTTTGTTGAAGGTGTCGCTCATTTTCTCCATATAAAAAAATTTGCCAAAAATCATTGATAAGTCCTAGCTACTTCAGACTTGCATATTGTTATACTAAAACTGAATGGGCTAGAAAACTGCATACTCAGTTTTTTCTAAAGATTGTAATTAAAAAGTGTAATATTTTGATTTAAATTTGCAGAATTTTCTTTAATTTTGCACAAGGTTCGGAGCTCGGATTTTTGGAGTCTTGGTCGTAAAATTAACCATATTTTTATAAAAAAAAATTGTGAAAATTAAAATAATTAAAACAAAAGCTGCCCGTAATCGATGTACCTAAACTTTATTGATTGACTATATGTATATCAAACCAGTTATATCCACTGTATTCGAAGTACGTGTCGCTAATTTTTTGGAAGAATGTTATAACTCAAAAAATGTGAGCTAAACGGCTTTAGAGTTTTGAGTCAAGTTTTTCCCCATGATCATAACTAAATATGAGAAATCGTAAACTATATGTGTTTGATTACGAAGTTTTTCTATCAAACGAGCGATATGTACATACATACATGGCATGAATCTAATCTACGGGAGCTACATCATATTTTATTAAAAAAATTATAAGTGATAGCAAAACTGGATGGGCTGAATCTACTTTCAAATTCTATAAATCTCTTGAAGCTGATGATCAGGGAACGGATTTTATGGAAATTGCCTTTTTTCTGCTAAAGAAATAGAGCATATCCGATTAAGAATGTCCACGATTTAGCTTTCCCTGATTCCATATATACACATTTGATGTTGCCTTTTTTAAGATATTTGCCTTTTTTTTGCCTTTTTTAAGATATTTGCCATTTTTTGCATTTTCTACCTTTAAAAAAGTGATTATAGCATTTAAAATTTTTTTTTTAAAGAATACAAAATACACACATGCCCATGCGGCTTATAGAAGCGCAGGGACCTCTTGCCAAATTGGTGTTGGAAAAATTCAAAGCCGTTTTCTCAGCTAACGTAGGCTTGGAGACCATAAGGGGTGTGGATAAAATTGTATAGGGCGGAGAAAACGCCCTTATTCGTGATAATATGAACATTTCAAACGTTCCATATTTAAATTGGGCTCCTCTTGTATCAACTTGCGTCGAGCGAACATTTAATACATTCAAGGATTTTCTTCGCGAAAATCGTATGAAAATGCTGCCAGAAAACTTCAAAATGCATCTTGTGATTCAATGTTACTGCAACTATACAGATTAAAGTTTTATGAGTTTGAAACTCGAAAGGATAAAATAGTCAAAGATTCAAAGTACAAATTTTTCATATAATGAAACTAGTTCATAGTTTTTCTCTTTTTACTTGTAATATAAACATTTCTAAAATAAATATATTTTTTGATTGTTCTTTGTATTTTCGGTCTTTTTTTAGTGCCTTATTTTGATTTTTTTGCAATACCTAGTGCCTTTTCCTGCCTTTTTCGCTATTTTGGTTTGCCTTTTTTTGCCTTTTTTGAAATACCTAGTGCCTTTTCCTGCCTTTTTCGCTATTTTATTTTGCCTTTTCCAGAGTATTTCGTTATTTTATTTTGCCTTTTTTATAGGTTTTTAGGTCCTAAAAATCCGTTCCCTGCTGATGCTATTTACCCGGCCCACCTACAACATATCTTGAAGAAACGTATTGAAGGATGGTTAAAACCAGGAATGGAAAATAATCATTATTTTTTAAATTTTAACCAAAAAACAACAAGTTGCAATCGTAAAATAATTTTAACTATATGCACGTATTTGTGTTCGTACGTCCTACTACAATTTACAATAATTTTTATTTTTCGAGTTTAACCAGTAAAGATAAAAAATAGTAATTAATATTTGAGTTGATTTTTTTTCGTTCAAAAGAAATTATTATCACTTGATTTTTATTTTTTCGATCAAAAATAATGATTATTTTATGATTTTTTTTTGCTCAAAGATAACACAGGTTTACAAAAAAAAAGTGTATGCATATTAAACCAAACCTATATATCCCTATGTTATTCGACATGCTGAATGCGGAATCCGAGGTCCGTTAGTCTCCACCACGTCAGGTTCGTGGTCATTTGAAGGTCAGGTAGGGAAAAATTCATTGAATAAACCTGAAAATTCAATAAAATTCATTACCTTAGCATGATCTCCAGATGACCTTGAGGAATCAAGGGACCTCCATACTCGGTTTCAGTGGCAACAAAAACAATTTTTTTAATTTTTAATTTTATTGAATAAATTTTATGTCCTATTTGACCTTCAAATGACCTCGAAGCTGACATTATGGTGGTTAACGGACCTCGGATTCGGGTTCAGGGAATTAAGACCTTATGTATATCGTCGGCTTAGAGTGTAAACCTGCTAAATCCTTTTTTTGGCAAAATTGACCTTTTGATGCAGTTCGAAGGAGTAGGTGATTCCGCAGTTGGCAAGCAAAAAAATACGTCAATATAAAAATATAATTGTCAAAAATTGTTTGATGAGTAAAGCTGCTAAGTACAATCAGTTCAAATTCAACTGCTAAATCCAACTTATTGTGCTTCTGTCGCTCGATTATTGTTCTAACTTAGAGTATTACTTTATGCGTTTAAGCCAAGGTAATAGCCAGCAAATAGGCTTTAATTTTTTATATCTCAAGGAAATTATTTTTACTTGTTGAACGAAACAGAAGGAAGATTAAATGCAGAAGAGTTTTCCAGCGTGTGGGTAGATTTGATAGAAAAAAATGTAGTACCAAATAATAGTTCCGGGGAGCCAATTGCAGTAATTTTTTATAGCGACGAATGCACATATCAAAACCGAAACTCTATTATGGCTAATGCTTTGTTATCCACAGCTATAAATAACAATATCATTATTGAGCAAAAGGTTCTTGAAGTAGGCCATACCTAAATGGAAGCTGATTGTATCCATTCCACTATCGAACGAGCACTTAAGAAAATAGATATCCATGTTCCTGCAGAATACATTAAAGTATGAAGATCAGCTAGAAAAAATTCAAAACCATATGACGTAACTTATCTTAGTTACACGTTCTCTAAAAGTTTTAACACAGTTCAATTCTTTAATAGAACTCGTCCCGGTCGCGGCAAAGGTGCTGCTAAAGTAACTGATATACGTACCCTACGGTATACACCAAGTGGCGACATACATTTCAAACTAAGATTCTCCAACGAATGGGAAGTAATACCGCAAAGAAAATCCCCAGTAGCTGTTTCCTTGCCGTTTTCTCACCTTCCGAATTTATACGAGAGTAGGCGTACGATTGCTCGCAGAAAGTATGACTTCTCCAGTATTTCAAACGATTACTTCCTGAAGATTACCACGCCTACTATAACAATTTACCTCATGATTGAATAATATGTATCATACTTTCTGGCATTATTGAGCTCCTACTTAAATTATCTTATATGTGGTCTTTGTACTATTAATTTGAGAGAAGAATACTTCACGTATAGTTACTAATCTATGTTTTATAAACTGCCTATTTTTGTTGCAATAAACGGAAGAATAAATCTGTTGTATTTTTTTATATATATAATTGTTTTTATCTATGGAATACTATTTGAATTAACATTTAAATTGAGCTCGTAATCACAAAAAATAAAATAGAAACAATTTTATTCATACAAAAAACCTGCTAAATCCACTTCAATTTTGAAGATACAAAAACTTAAACCTGCTAAGTAAGAAATTCGCCAATAAAACCATAAAAACGAATTTTTTCATTCGTTCTGGATTAAGGCCATAGAACGTCACGCGATTAGCAAATTATATGTAGGATTTGCCCCTTAGACTAAGAGTTAAAGATATATTTAGTTTTTTGCCTCTACAGTAAAATATGTTTTTTGGTCGTTAGCAGGTTTACACTCTAAGGCGACGATATGAATTTTCAGGTTTATTCAATGAATTTTTCCATACTTGACCTTCAACTGACCACGAACCAGACGTGGTGGAGACTGACGGACTTCGGGTTCGCATTTAGCGTGTCGAATAACATAGGGATATATAGGTTTGGTTTAATATGCATACACTTTTTTTTTGTAAACCTGTGTAACCATTATTATTGAGTTAAATTTTTTCACTTAAGAATAATTATCATTCAAAAAACTCAAAAACTATACCAGCGTGATTTGCGTCGCATCCTTTTCAGAGGTGGTGACACTCTAATAAAAGAAATAAGTCCCAAAATTTTCAGGTCAAAATTGCATGGCCTTTTAAATTTTATAAACAATCATTATTTCGTCGCTGGAATAATGAAGTAATGTAACACGAAAAGTATAGTTTTAGAATTAGAAGTTTTTATAATCCAATCGGCCAAATCTAAACTTTAATTGTGCGCTTCTTATTCAAAATATTCATACTTTAAATACACCACACTTTTTATTGATTCCTTAGCTGTTAATTCACAAAAAATTCTGTACCATGCTTACCTAGAAAGCATCTGCTTATACACTATTTTATCTTTCAAAATTTTTATATGAAATCATTGTACACTATTTTATATTGGTTGCAAACTCAGAAAAATTAATTGATGTATGTCGAGATTACACTATTTTATTATTCAAATTTTGAAGCTGGCTGTGAAAGTTAGCAGCAATATAATGAAGTAAAATACTCGTAACGTTATTTTAATTTATAAGAATTTCTTTGGGATTTTCTTAATAATAGTCCAAGTGCGCCATACACTATTCGTAAACAATTATCGTACCTACACTGTTATTATAAAATCTCGTTTTTCGCGAATAAGTTCGTGATCCAAAAAGATATTTAAGAAAACTAAAGATTTTGCTAATAGACTAAAGGATTGTCTATCCAATGGTACGATTATCGAATAATAGTGTATATGGCATTTACACTGTTTCTTTATTCCAGCGACGATATTTAAGTGGAAAAATAAAACTTAATAATAGTTATTATTTGAGCGAAAAAATAACAAGTGATCTTTAAGCAAAAAAAAAAAACAAAACCGACTTCAGTTCTCAGATAAAAATGTGAGATTGCCTTAATTTCTCATTACCCAATAATCGGATCTAAACCAACTTAATATGGGATCACCCCTGAGGTACGACCTTTCCTTAATAAAAATAAACAATTATAGAAATCGGTTAACGTGCTCCAACGTTATGCGATACAATATATAAAAAAAAATAAAAAATATTCCAAAGAATGGATAACCTCCTCCTTCTTTGTAGTCGGTTAAAAATTATATTCAACAATTTTTATTGATCTTGAGGCCGTTTTTTAATGAAAACTTATTGTCGGTTAAAGATCATAAAATAAACATTATTTTTGATCGATAAGATAAAAATCTATAACGGGGACCAGAAATAGCTATCTATGTTATCTCGAATTTACAAAATTAAAACGTTGCCAGAATTCTGAAATTTAACGAAAACGTTGTTTCGTAACAGTTATTAGATGAAAAATTTTGTATTTCGCCGATAACTGTTATAACCCAAGGTTTATTTTTTAAGTTGTTTGATAACAGTTATTGCTATGTTGTAAGATAAGAATATTGACGAACACGGAGATGGAGAAGAAGACAAAGATGATGAAAATAAAAGAGGAGGAGGGAAAAAACTGTTATCAGATAACGTAAAAATAAAAGTTGAGAAATAACTGTTATCAAGCAGCGTAAAAAATAAACATTGGGAAATAACTCTTATCGGCGACGGAAAACATACATAGTTCTTCTGCATAACAGTTACCAGAAAACGTAAAAAATAAACGTTATACCTTTGGTTATTGATTGGTTAAAATCCCTCTTTAACAGCTGCGGGAAGCCCTGGTATATCCTAATGCTCTCATATTAAACCAAAAACTTTAGGCCAATAAACCTTAAACAATTTCTAATAAAACACGAAAGAGAATTTTGGAAACCCACATCAGACACTCTACCAACCCAACCGCGGATATAACGGCCCCGCACGCCTACTGTATAGGGAGATCCACCAATGAGATAGGTACAGGAGATCTTACCACATACCTAATGGCATATGGGAGGGCTAAAAAGTTTTCTCCTGAACTGAGTCTAGACACTAGCCACATGCATGATGAGCTTTTATTCTGCATGAGTCTATACAAAGTGTATAGAAAGTTGAAAAAAATGCCTGCACGCGGGCAAGGCCTTGCGCATCACCTGCAGTGTATATCATGCAGGAGGCAGAACGGACCCTTGCTCAAAGACCTTCAGAGAGGAAAGAGGCCTTCATCTTCTCTGACAACCAGGCAACTTAAGACTCAAATATGGGCAAATCCGAGAAATGGTCAACCGATATCGGAAAAATGCATTTAATAAATTAATGTATTAATAAAAGTATACCACTATACAATATATATTTAGTTCATTGTTTTTACACTTATTTAAGAAACGTGATTTGCCAATCTTACTTCTTGAAACAAATCTCTTATAAGCCTTATTCTTGGTACTATATCTACTGTTAAATAAAATGCAACAATATTGATTTGAAAAAATTAATTTTCTTTACGGCAAAAGTAGTAACGTCCGCGACGAACATATACAATAATTTTGAAGTTAGTTTACTTTTGTTATACATTTCATTTCATTTCATTTATTATAAAATATACATTTTGTTAAGTTCGTTATTTTCTCTTCAACGTATTATTATATAATGGTTTCTCCATGCATCAAAATTTGCAGACATCTCTTGACTTTGAAGACCATCGCTTCTATTTTGAGTAACGTCTGCACATGAATTTCGAGGGCAAGTACACCTCTTCAATTTTAAATTAAAATTTCCACCGTTTTGTTGTTATAAGTTCTGCTTTAAACCTTCTCATACACAATACAAATTTGTAACTTATAATTTTTTGAACGAGTATTCAACTCATATGAGTGTCTGAAAAACGGGATATTAAGGGCAATTGCGACCACCCACATTCTTCCAGAAAAGGACACTGTCGGTCTACCAATGCCCAGTTTTTTAATAATTCTACTTTGTAGTACCCAAAGAACGCTGAAATAGCCTTTCGGGAACAGGAAATTTCATTGGAAAAAGCAGTTTCCAGTTAAAAAAATTTACATTCGCATTCGTTTTGATAACACAGCCCAAAACGATCTGGTTTCTTTTTTTTTTTTAATTTCTAAAAGTACAACTATTCAAAAGTAAAACCCAGCTGGGTTTGTTATCTCGATTATTTTATGGTTGCTTTAATTTTTTTACCTCAAGGCTATTTTTAGTGGGTCATGAAACCGTTAGAATTTCCAGGTGCTTTTTGGCTCAAATGAAGTTCTATTCGCCTAAATTTATTTGAAAAATTTGAAAATTTCGACCATATTCAATCAAAAGGTTTAACAAATTTCTTTCCAGGATGAGAAGTAACGAATTCATACCATCTTTGACAAATTTTTACTTTTCTTGCTAAAGTCATTTAAGTCACGAATTTTTTATTGAGAAGAAATTTATGTTCCAAAAGTAGCTAAAATCGACCTTTTACAAATCGGCCTTATTGGGCCCACCGAGATATTTATTTTCCTTGACTAATTCATTTACATTGGAACTCGAACGAGACACATTTTTGTGCTTTTGTTTTTTTGGAGTAACTTCAAAAATACATAACCTCTAAGACCTTTAGGCTGCACCTCGGAAGAAATGTTATTGGAAAGGAAATTGTTTAGTCTTTTTATTCAATATGGTATGGTCAAAATAAAAATTAAAAACCACCGGCAATGATAACTCATTTTTGTCATTGGAACAAAAAAAAATGAACTTTAAGGAATTTCGCTGACACAACTTGGCTTTTTTATCGATGTTAGACAAGCCCATAAATTTTAAGAAAAAAATTGAAGTCCATTTCTGTCAGTTTAGTATGAAATTGGGATGTGTGCCAAATTTTAGCCAATTCGAAGGCTATCGCCAGAATCTTATTGCGTTTAATTTGGAAAAGCATACATACCTACGTATGAATAAGAAGAGTGTAAGCTCGCACTAGCAAGGATGAATTGTAACGTTAATTTTAGCGTTTACCAAAAAAAGCAATCGTTTCTGTTGAAACGATTCAGTTTTTTATCGTTTAGGTAATTACCAAAATAATTCTATTTTGGTTTTTAACGAAAAGAAATTCAATCGTTAATGCTGAAGTTGTAGCATGCATTTAGTTGCTAGGTGTTAATAGTGAGCTGGCAATGGCATACAACAACAACTTTTCGTTGATTTATTTTGTTTCGGTATTAACGATTGATAATTTACTTCGTTTCAGCGTTAACGATTGAGTTATGAGGAATTATTTTGAAAAGTTATTTTTGCGCATCAACAAAACGAAATCGATTCATATAGTTTGTTGAGCATCTCTGCACTAAAGTAATGATCGTAAATAAACACTATTATCCGTTCACATGTTTTTTCAGAGAGGATGCTTTCCACTTGATTATATAATTTCCGCATGGTATTATAATTTCTTTGAGAGGCGGCGGAGAAGTTGTTTAAATTTCCATTTATTTATAAAAAATTGTAGTTGTTCTCGCTTGCCTGGTTATCAGCTTATCTGTTGTTTTACAACAGCAAAATGCACTGCAGAAAAATTATTTTTAACCAGATAACCTGATAACTAGGCAAGCGCGAACAACCACATTGTATTCATGATAAGTTTAAAATTTTTAACACGAAAAAAAAAATAGTTTAGTAGGGTTGTATGTTCTCGACCTATGCTTAAAAAATCATTACATTCCATTTTTTTGCTCATAAAATGTCGAATTTAAAAATTATTTCAAAATAAACTCTTTGGGGTTAAATTATCTAAAAATTAAAATTAAAGCGATTTGAAAGATTCTCCTCAATAATTATTAAGACTATTTTTTACGCATACTCCAACACATTCAAGTGGCGTTTTTATTTTCGCTAACACACTCAAAAGCACTTGTCAAAGTGGTTTTTAGAAGTCATGTACGTGTACACGCGCACAGGAGAGACTATCCCAGTCGTAAATTTAGTCGTGTATGACTTTGAGGACGTATACAGAGATGTATGCGCTTGTACGCAACTATGGCTTCATTTAAGCGCTCCGTTTTGTAGATGCCAATTAATTAGAAATCGGACGCATGCTTACAAACATCCCAAAGACAGCGGCCTTATCGTGTTTACGCTCTCAGTCTGAGCTCGGTTTAAGCATTCGAGAACGAAGCATTTAAGGATCTTTTTTATGGGCGTGCTTGGCGTCTACAGATCGGAAATCGAGAAACCAAATCGATCACGTTGTGATAGAGTGAAGGCACGCGTCCAGAGACTTATACTTACGTACACTCGAAGGGCCAAACATCGACTCCGACAACTTTCTTGTTGCATCTAAGATACCCGCCTCTGTGCAGCAAAAAATGGGCGGCCAACAACTGAAGGAAGGCTCAACGTCGAAAAGCTGCAATCACGGCAGACGGCCTATATATTCGTCGCAGGGCTCTCACACTTGCTCCTAGAGAGCACTTTTCAACAAACCGACATATGCGAGCAGTGAAACCATATTTCCCGCTCATTAAGTACAGCCGCCGAAGAAGTAGTCAGAGATCCGGAAAGAAACTGGTACAACGAGGAATGTCACGAAGCTGCAGAAAACAGATGCCGCCGACAGGGCCACGGTGCGATCGGGCGCCACACGAGCCATTCGGGGCTGAAGAGGGAAATGAGAAATATGTATTAGCTGTAATAAGAAGAGATAAGCCGAAATAAGGGAGTGGGAAGAACATTTCAGGACCAGGGCGAACTCCTGCAAGAACAGCCATGGCGACATAGTTACCGATGTCCGGAACCTACGCGAAAACTTTTCCTATGTACTGAATGGTAGCAGCACGATAGTTGTGCAGAGGACGGACCCGATGATGACGGAGGCGACGTTCCACCGTCTGACTATGACGAGGTACGAATAGCAATTACGCGGCTGAAAAACAAGGTGTTGGAGCTGAGCCTGCCAGCAGAGCTATTCAAGTACGGCGGCAAGTAGCTGATATGGTGGACGTCTCAATTCGTATGCAGAATATGGTCAGATGAACGCATACCCGACGACTGGAATTAGAGTGTGCTCTGTGCAATCCACAAAAAAGGCGACCCTGCCATACGCACCAACTACCGCGGGATCAACCTTCTGGGTATTGCCTATTATAAAGTCTTATCGAGCGTATTTTGTGAAAGACTAGACCCACCGTCACCAAACTGATTAGGCCTTATAAGTGTAGCTTTATGCCTGGCAAATCCACCATACACAAGGTATTCACAATAAGCCAAACCTTGGAAAAGACTGGCGAGAATAGGATCGACACGCACTATTTATTTATTGATTTCAAAGCCGCTTTCGATAGCACGAAAGTTGTGTTTATGCCGCAAAGTCTGAATTTCATATCATTGCGAAACGGCTGTGTAAAATGACGTTGAGCAATACCACCAGCTCCGTTAGAAACGGGAAGGATCATTCCGAGCTCCCTTTCGTGTGATTTTTTTAGTCTGATGTTGGAGAAGATAAAAGAGCCGCAGAACTGAACCGATCACGCACAATTCTTTACAAGTGAATACAATTGCTGGCATATGCCACGACATCGACATCATCGGTTAAAAGCGAGGGCTACGGAATTAGAGAAGCAAAGTGTGTGGGTCTGGCGGTCTGTCGATTCTCTTCTTACAGGTCTACTCTGCGCTGGTAACAAAAATTTTTTTATCGGTAAATAAAGTTCGTCTCAATTTTTAAACCCTTTTCGCATTCTGTTTACTCTTGTAACTGGTAAATTTCGTTACCATCTCATAAGCTGGTAACAAAGTATTGCCCCCTGAAATATGCAATGCCAGAATTATGCCAGAATATGCAATGAAGAATTAGCTGAATTGCTGAATATTTTAACTGCATTACCAACGTACCTAGAATCGCGGTAACAAGAACTGGTAACATTTTTTTGGTAATACAATTTTCCGGTTACAAAACCTTCGGTAACATGCAGAATGGACCTGTTAGTAGAGACAGTAAATAAAAGTTTTTTTTTTAATTTGGAAACCCAAAAAATATAGAATTCTTTCTCATTGTAGTAGTAGAATTATATGTTCCAAATTACATAAAAAACTTACTTATATCTGTAGTCATAAGCAATAACCGCCTAAGTCGACTTAAGAAAGAATTGAGTTATATATGTCATGGTATTCTGCAATTACTAATCCATGTGTATGTGAAATCCCCATCTCGCCAGCTAGGCTATTTAAAAAGTTATACAAATATATTTTGGTTTGCCCATACGGTTAACAATCCAAATGTTTAAAACGTTTTTTCTCGTATTCTGATTTTTCGACTTAGGCGGTTATTGCTTATGACCACAGATATTAATTTGAGTAAGAAATATTCTTTTTCGCTTTGTTTTTTTTTTTAGTTAAAAACAAAAAGCAAGGTTTGCATAAAATTTTTAGCAGAAAGTACTTAACCGGAAAATTTTGCTTTATATATTTTAGATTTGATGAAATGCTGAAATACTTCGTGAGGTTTTTTCCGAAACTTTTTTTTTCAAGATTCTCTCGGGATTTTTTTCGGGACCGTCAGGAAATTCTCGGAATTCTAGGTATTCTCCTGTTTTATTTTGCCTGATTTTTTGAGGCTTTCCAAGATTTTTTAAAAATGTTTATATTATTTGTGTTCAACTTTTCGGGATCTTTCCGGATTCTTCCGGGTATTTTTGGGATCGTTCAGGATTTTTTGGGATTCTTCGAATTACCTTTCAGGATTTTTGCAGGACCTTTACAGGAGTTTGAAAATTTTTCTGGATTCTTTGTCTTTTATTTATTGGTACCTTTCGGGAAGCTTTCGAGACTTTTATGGATTTGAGTTGCATTCGATCTTCGACTGTGGTCGAAAGTGCTGATCGAACGAATTTTCATTTGGTATTATGGCGCTCAGTCGATGAAGAATAGCGCTATTGTGAATTTCGCTCGTTTAGGTTGTTCACAATAGTATTCACCGCTGAGAAGCTTTGTGTACAAATCGAGGCAAACTAAATAATGTGCTTATACATATGTACATATGTAAATTTGTGCAAATTAAAGTGAAATAAAAGAGAAAGCGAGTTTATAAAAACGTGGTAAGAATTAGTACAACGGAGTTCTGGTTCAATGATTCGTCAGAGGATGAGAGCTTAGAAAACTTGCCGGGAGCAGAAAAAGTTTGAGAGAGATTAAGTGTAGTCTTTCGAATATATTTTGACAAACAATATGTTTAAGAAATTTTGTGGTCCAAATCTATTAAAAAAATATTTTAAAACTATAAACAGTTCTATGATTTTGTTCCCAGAGATCGTGCCATGAGAGTATTGGGATTTTCATTCAAAAGTAAAATCAGCCCTTCGAGCTTGTGTTTAGTATTCACGACGTTAGCACTGCATAAAATTAATAAAAAAAAATTTAAAATTAGTGCCTAGCCGCCAAAAAGTAAGAAAACAAATGTAAAATCATAAATTTTTCACAATTTTCTAACACTTCGCTACACCAACGAAAGCAAAATTCTGGTCGACAGAAAATTCGATACTCAACGAAAATTTCGACACGCTCGCATAGCTCATAATACGAATTTCACTTTCGATCTTCGATAGCGAAGATCGAAAACCGAATGCAACTCATAATAAGGGCCATTTTTCGGGATTTGTTCAGAATCATTCAGTATTGGTTAGAGACTTTTCGGGTTCCTTCGTATTTTATTTTTCGGGGCCTTTTTGGGATTTGTCAATACTGCATGCAAATCTTAAACTTGCTAGTTATGAATGCCTTGTATAAAATAAATAAAATTACCTAATATTTTCTGCACAAAAAAGGTTTCAAAAAAACTTGCCAAAAACAAATAATAGGTATTTATGCTCAGAATAATAAAAGTCAAAAGAAAAATAAAGAATTTGAAGCAATTCGGCTAAATGTAACTTTCTAAACTTCAATATGTTCATTTAAGTTTTTTTACAAAGAAACCCATTTGAGAGAAAGCATCAACACTCGGAATTTTTAGCAGAAACTGCATGTAAAAAATTAATCTAAAGTTACAAAAACTACTTGTGGTTACTATGTAGTGCTAGTTAACAGAACCTGTAGTAAACATGGTCCAGAAAAAATATTTTGTTATAGAATTTTATGAAAGTGGCAATTAAAGCACTAAAATTTATAATTGCATTTAAACTAAAAATATGCATTAAATACGGAGGATGTTATAATTTTGTTACAACTTTTGCACATATTTACCCCCGGACCCAGATTTTTTTTCGACGGCCCTTGTGCATATAATTTGTTAGTGTAGATTTGTGCTGGCGCTATCAACTTATATGAATTCGCTTTGCGTTAATATACTATGATGAACATACACACATATGTGAGGATGATAGCATGGCGAATTCAAACAAGGTTGTGTTACCGGACAGTTTAGATTCTCGCCTCTGTTAATTTAATGTCAAAATATTGTGTTTGTTTTAATTCATGTCATTGTGAGTATCTATAACTTGTTAGGGTAAATTTATATTTTTATACTCTTGGTACCACATGAATATATAAATTCGCCTTAGATGATGGATTATTTTTTTAAGTTAATGAAGTTGGAAGAGCGAAATTCGCGGATGTGGTCGTCTGTTTATTAGTCCTTAACATAAAATTTCCAAAATACTTATTGCCATTCTTTCGAGGATATTCAAGAATAAAATTTTAAAAGGAATTTTTCAGTAGCTAATCGTCCTTATGCACCGAACTTTTTTAATTTTACAGAATTTTCTCTTTTACATGATACCCACTTTGTTATTCTACATTGCACTGAGTTTTTTAAATAACTTTTTGAATTAATTATATTTTTGAAATTCCGAAGTTCCTTTTAAGAAAAGTTCTGACGACAGAGAGAAAAACTAAAAACGTAGTTTTACTATTTTTTCCCCCACTTTCGCGAATATATCAATTTGTTTGTGTTTAAAATTGACTGTCAAAAGTGTTTACAGTTGAGAAAATTGTTATCACAATCTATCAACATATAAAATTTCTGTTTTTAAGTAAGAATAAAGTATTAATGAAATTTTTGGGACTGTATAAATTGAACTAACACGTCAATGTCAGGAGTGAATGAAAATATTTTTCTTATCTTTTCTGACGGTTAATTTATTTGTTTCTGATAGTTTTCGGGTTGATTCGCGACCCAATTGTAACCCTTCCACGGTCCACCAGTTGGAAACAGATACAATAGATGAGTGACAGTTTACTCCAAGGCGAATTTGTAAAAGGTGATAGCAAGAATACAAAAACAACAATTCCATGTATTCTGTATTACGGGTGTTATGTCAAAATCGCAATTCGCCCCAAAGTTTACATGTATTTTGTTTTTTGCTTTTGATGGGTGTGAAAGGAAAAACAAAATACATGTAAAGTGAAGCAATCCGCTGATCTAACAACACCACCTTATATTAATTCGCCTTGGTTCACTCCGTTCGGTTATTTCCATTAAAACCCAGTCCTAAGGATGCTATAAAAGGCGAATTCATATAAGGTGGTGCTACCGGATTTTTAACTAAAATTTAAAATTAAAAAATAAATTATAAATAGCAAAATGAATAAAATGAAATGAAATTGTTTAAATTCTAACCTAACCTACATATGCATGTAGCTCAATCGCCTAATGCTTTGCCGTGCCGTACACAGATGTTTACACATAAGATTTCATGAGTACATGTTGCTTACGTTCTTTTTAAGAAGTTCCACTTCTCTCACGTGTACGGTGCTGCAGGCGCCATTTTTTCTAAAAAAAAATGCGATTCAATACAAATACAATACAATTCGAACACTATTGTGACCTTCAAATCTACCGTGACTTCAAACAAATTATGATACGTTTGCCTTCGTAAGTCATATTCCGATCGATTTGTTGAGACAACTGAATACTTGTAATTTGTGTTCTTACGATTTCAACTTAGATTTCAAACAATAAACGCTATTGGAATATTATCACAAGCACACCGAAGTTGTACTTTAGCTTTAGCGCTAGCTTCATCGATACATTGTCAGATAACCAAATATATTTAGGTTTAGTTTTATAAGTAAACATTTTCTATAAGTCCATTTCCTTTGGGTAGATAGAAATTGGAGAAAATCTTCAACAAAATTATTTTAACTTTTTTTTGTATTTCAACATTTGTATTTATAGGAAGTTGAACTTCGTCAGCTCTGATTTTTTATATATGATGCAAGGCACAGTGAATAGGTTGAGCAGCAGGGTTGCAATATTGATTTTTTGCATTCGAAGTGGACCATGAATTGTCATTTTTGTTTACATTTTACTCTTAAACGTCAGATTTTATTTACCTTTTAGAGTACGAAATCAACAACAAAATACCTACATATTTAATGTGCCCCGATACGTTGGCTTGATATTCAATTTTAAAATATTTTATTATATACTATAAATTTTTGAAAGTTACACCGCTCGCAATTTACAAAAACTAGTTTCCTACACATGTATGTTCATTGTATTTAAGCATAAATTATGTGCACAAAGAGAGAAAAGAAGAGCGCACGAAAAAGAGAAAAGTAGAGTAGAGATACGGAGAAATAGAGGAACTATGTGAAAAATGTGATTTGTAATTTTGCTGAATTCTCGTCATATCACATTTTAAATCGACATATGTTCATACGCAAGTGTATTTTATTAATTAATAAGTAGAATCGAGCGTAACCAATAAAAAAATATTGAAAATAAGAATGTGATAGTAATTTTCCAATCAAACGGAATAAATCCTACTACATTGTGCAATAAAATAGAACGAATAAAATAAAAACACGAATGCGGTACGGCAATTATGAAAGAGGAAGAGCTCTACAATATTGGACGACCTGCCGTTTTGTGCCTAAAATCATATTCACATTACCGTAATTTGCGGCTCATTTGTAATCTCGCTTTGTAAAATCCGTCAATAAATTAAATAGGAATGAGATAATTTCTCATAAATCAAGAACCAAATGAAGAAAAAAAAATTGTTCACTTATTTTAGCCCCCACGAACGTACTTGACTTATATGAAGTAATTTGATCGAAACAAAGTAATTTATGCCGTTATGTGAACATAGTTTAAACGTCACAACGGTGTGTATTGCAGTTTTCATAATTTGGTCTCAAGTCGATCTATATGAATTGAAAAATCTCATATAGAAGCAGTAATATAAAACAAGTAAGAAAGCCTAAGTTCGGGCGGAGCCGAACATTAAATACCCGGCCAAAATTCCATATAATGTTACTTCTGTTCAAGGGATTGTTGCTAGTATCAATTTTGAGTAAATTAGCGTCCTTATATTTCGAAGTTTCAAACATTTCTGAAATTTACCGTTATATTAAAAGTGGCCGTAATTTTAGTCCGATTTCAATAATTTTCAACGATTTGCTTTTGTATGGAAAGCATAATAACCATACCGAGTTTGGTACAAATTGGTAGAACGGTTACCGAAATACATATATGTGATCATAAGTGGGCGGTGCCGCGCCCATTTTCCAAAATTTTATCACAAAGAATGGTAAAGAATTATTGCAAGCATCAATTTTAAATAAATTAGCTTTAATATTTACTGATTTATCGAAGATTTCGTAGTTCTCTAAATTACCGTTATATGGGATGTGGGCGTGGTTATTGTCCAATTTTAAAAATTTTCAGCCATTGGGTTTGCTGTACCAAAGCCAATAACTGTGCCAAGTTTGGAAGAAATTGGTGTAGCGGTTACCAAGATATACACATGTAACCATAAGTGGGCGTAGCTACGCCGATTTTCCAAATATTTATAATATTCTTATTTTTCGTCTAAAACTTATTGTAAATATCAATTTTGAGTTAATAATCTTCAGTAGTTACTAAAATATCGCAGTTTTCGTATTTCAGAAAGCTACCGTTATATGGCAGGTAGGCGTGGTTATTGTCCGATTTTGCCCATCCGTCCTACGCCTGAAGTAAGTACACGTATCAAGTTTCGTTAAGATATCTCAACTTTTACTCAAGTTGTCATGTGCACAGACGGACAGACGGACGGTCGCACAGACAGTCACTGATCATTTATGTATACATTTGTCATTAGTTTTGCCTATTACAAACAACCGTTATGTGAACATATACCCTTGTGCACAAGTGCGCTCGGGTATAAACATATTTTGGTGCTTACACATTTGCTTAGTGTTTGTGGTGTGCATCTTGATTTTGTTACACAGTTGGAGGGGCCGCCTACAGTTTTACGATGCTTCTGTGGAAAATTTTTGTTGAAAACAAACGGAGATGCATCGAAACTTTCTCACAAATATTATTTTATAGCTGTGGGGCTTCTACCACAGTAACGGCCAGACTAGTTATTATAACCCAGGGGGTGCCTAGTAATTATATGATGGCAGCTGTTCGATTTACAACGAAATTACTTAAAACACTTGTTTGTTTCCTTAAAAAAAAACACCTTTTACGCAGTAGGCGTCAACAAAAGTATACCATACTATGTTTTTCCAATTTGCGCGAGTTCGGAGCTTCCACAGTCGTTTGCATGAATAAATTTTTCCCATGGTGACGCAAAAATATAGCTATCTGAGTTGCAGCAAAACAAAATTTTGCAAAATTTGTTATAATTCGAACACAAGAGCAAATCTGAATAGCATATCGGAAATCAGCATTTTTAATATACCCCAAGACGATCCGTAAATACTTTTGTCCACCTAGCTTGTTCTACAAGCCGCCCACACATTGACCCTTGTTTAGGTCAAATCTAGTAGGAAAGGAAATCTCCACCGCATCTCCTTCCTGTTGACCTATTGCTTATATTTAATTGATACAAACCTTTAGTTCAGACGACAATATAATTATGTATATTCAATAGGGGTATTCTCGAAATCTTGCACGTTGCACGGATTTCACGAAATGCAAAAATACTATTCCAAATTTGCAAAAGCACGATTTCACTTACTGCTAAATTGAATCCAAACAGTGGTCAAAACAACTCACACGGATGAGAGATAGCGGCTTCTCCACAAAAATATCTGCCAATAACAGTAAATGTAAATTTATAAGAGATGTCTCAACTTGAGACCAAATTAGGAAAACTCTAACACAATATAAAAAAGTTGAGACATTTAAGACAGAACGCCTCCTCTTTCGTTATTGCCACACCGCATTCGTGCTTCTTTTATTCGTCTCATTAGTGCTATTACCAGGGCTGCAAACCAGTTCAAAAATCGGGGCGGTTCGGTTCAGTGGTTCGAACCACTAAAGCTGAAATTAGTCAAGAACGCAGAACGTATACTTAAACGCAGTCTGTAGAATTTTGCCGATTACTGGAGCCCTCAGTGTTGCTTACTACAGTGTTGCCACTATCAATGCCTTTTCATAAACTTACCTTTTCAACTACAATTTTTCGTGCTATAATAGATCGTAGCTAAATATAAACTACTTAGTTTTCAACAACAAGCCTTATTCAATAGTAAATTTCAAATATTTTAAACGTATTTTGAATAGGAAATTATAACTTTTTTACCACCTGCAAAACTGACGAAGTGGCAACCATCTATAGACGGAAGAAATCAGCCGACACGGAAAAATCTAAATTCCGCAGATTTCTGCGCTACGGGCTACAACTACAGAAAAATTCTGCGGTCTTGAGTTTTCATTTACATGGCCTTCTGGTAAGACAGATCGTGTCAGCTGACTCGGGTTTACGTACCGGTAGGTTTACGTGCTTGACTAATTTCAGCTCTAGAAAAAGCTTGTACCGGTACAAGAACCGGTTCATGAGTATCGCTGAACTGCGGTTCGGTTCGGTTCAAATGGTTCAATTTGTTATGCTAAAGGATACAAAAATTGCAAAAATATGGCAAATCTGTAACATAAAAATAAAAAAGCTCTGTTACTAAGATCAAATTCAAATATCCACATGTATAGTGGTGGAAAAATAAATAGGGGCACGACATTTCATTTATTTAATGTTGCATTTATTTTTAACCATTTGAATCTAAGTTTTAAACTTTGTGCAAAAATTAAGAAAAAGTCTGCAATTCGTCATCTATTAAAAATTTCAAGGAAATTTTTTTTAAGTTTTAAGTTGATTAATGGCAATTTTTTACGGAGATTTTCACGAAAAATTTTTTAAGTTTTAAGTTGATTAATGGCAATTTTTCACGGATTTTCTCCCATACAAAGTATGTGGGATTTTTTTTGCATTGTAGAAAATTCGTATAATAAAAAAATTTACTTAAAATCAACGCGATCATGGCGAAATTAGAAAAACTTTCATAAACTTTTTTAAGGTTTGGCCAAGTCGTGAGCCTAGTCGAGTAGACAAACACGGCATACTCAGAATTTCGAATTGACACTGAAAATCTTGGCTTAATGTTGAACTAGGCCTTAACTTCATATATACAACTATTCCTATGGTCAAAATAATAGGAGTGCGACATTTGACTATTTTTCTTTTGTTGGTTCAATGTTCATAAATTTTTTATAAAAGCGTCGCTCGTTATATAACAAAACCCATATAAATCCGAATTTAAAACTTTGTACGAAAATTATAAAAAATCTAAAAATTTTAACAAAATTACACCGAAGTATAACTTTTTTTTATCAGAACTACAAAAATCCGAGTATGCAGTTTTGTGATTTTTTTTCTGGCGTTGTTAAGCATTTTTTCCATATAAAACATTTCAATCATTCTTTATATGGGCGAAATTACAACTAAAGTAGTTGCCATCAAACAAAAATGTTTTTACGGTTTTACCATACGGGTTGCATTTTCAGACAAATATGTTTATTGCAAAACGTGAAAAATGCTATAGGGGATTTTGATTTTGAACCGAACCATTTTTTGGACTGGTTTTTGGTTCGGTTTTGGGGTTTCAAAATAAAAACAGTTCGGTTCGTGGTTCGGTTCGGAGTCCGATAAAAATAGACGGTTCGGTTCAAAAACCGGTTCGGTTCAAAACCGGTTTGCAGCCCTGGCAACTGCAACACCCGCATGGTGTTGTGCTTGCATATATGCATGTAGTAAGTAAGCGAGCGTCAACCAAAAAGTGTAAAGCCTTTAAAGATTTCTCTCAAAAGTTATTTAAATACCGAAATTTTTAAATATGCAATGATGATAACCAATTTTACAAAAAAAGGAATCAAAACGAAAAAATCAGCAAAATATAGGTGTTATTAAAGGGTGAACACACCAAAACTGCGACACTTTGGGAAGCTTATAACTTACCCAAAAAGATTTCAATATTTTGAAATTCAAATACCATAAGCTGGCCATGACCTTAGTTGGACGTAGAAGAAATTTCATTTGAATTTGATTCCTAGTTGAGTTAAAAATGGAGACCGAGTTAGAAACGAGACAAACCATTTTGCACGAGTTTATAAAAGATTGCACTATTCGACAGTTTGCAGGGTTTTAGTCGGTACAAATAAGGCCTAGCAGTTACGAGAAAACCAGGGAGCGGGGGTTAGCATGGTCAAAGTGATAAAAACAGTGCTCGGAAGGTCCTCAGTGCGTTTTCGCGAGATCCGAAGATTTTGTCGCGTTATGTTGCAAAATCCGTACGGAGATCGCAGTTTTTCGTACAAAAGGTAAAGCGGAAAGCTTCATTGAGATGTTCTACAGCTAAAACAGCGCCAGACCGAGGCGCAAAGTAGAATGTTACAGCGAAATCCCGCAGTCGGAAGTTGTATGAATTCTAAATTAAAAAAATACAACTGCATTGTTATGGACTACGAAACCTACTGCTTTAAAAATTCAAAATATATTGCAGGTCAAGATTTTTATACTGCTGCAAGGCGGCAAGATGCCCCTGAAAGTTGTAAGCTGAAAATGAAGTCCAAATATTCAAAAAAACAACATGGTTTGGCAAGCTATTTGTTCCTGTGGCCGTAAGAGCAGCCCTTTTTTCCCATCCGGGACAATGAATGATCAAGTTTATCGGGATGAGTGCCTCAAAAGGCGTCTTCTGTCATTTATCAACAGATAAGGTAGTAGGCCACTGTTCTAGGCGGACATGGAAGCTGCCACTATGCCAAGGACACATTGCCGTGGTATAATGCAAATAACATCAATTTTGTACTTCACGACTGCAATCCATACCATCTAAACTTCCAAGTTATATAATACAAAAAAAAAAAATAATTTCAAAGCCTTCTAGTTTGTTTCTGGTAGTAATCTCTAAGTGTCGCAGTTTTGGTGTGTTCACCCTTTACTATACTACGTACATACATATGTATGTATGTTTGAATTTATTAACACGATGAAGCTGAAAATGTAACAACTAACTCTCGCTCTAAGAACCGCCAAATTATTATGGAGAGTTTGTCCTGGGCACATATTTTTGCTCTAGTTTTTAAAAAACTTTTTTCAAAAAGTAATAATTTAAAGTTCATGGTGGATTCCCTACCTCGAGTCTACCGTGCAGCTTCTATCGTTTTTTGAACCATAATTATTCACATTATAATACAGAGATATCTACTTAAAAAGAAAACACGATTGGCAGAAAGAGATACAGTGACGAGCAAAACTGTAACATGGTTTAACACTTTTTGTTTCAGCCACCGCTATATTTCCAAGTTCTAACGACTTTCATACTTTTGCTGTATATTCTTGTTGGTACATCCCACCTCCCTCTCTCATAATGATTTGAAGTCAATACAACAACAATAAAAAAACCAGCAGACAAAAATGTAAATTAAGGCAGATGTTACAGTTTTGCACTCACTCTCAGTTTTGCATTTGATAGTTATCTTTTACTTAGTTGGAAGTCAGATGACTTTTTTCTATATTGTATTTTATTGAAGAAGTGATCACCAGTAAATAACATAGTTAATCAGGAACCATAAATGTAAATAATATATTTACTGCGGAAAGGCGGAACCGCACGAAAAGTGGCAAAAAATTTTGGAATTTGATATAGCGGTGGTTGAAACAAAAAGTGTTAAACCATGTTACAGTTTTGCCCGTCACTGTATATGGGTAAGGCTTCCTCAAGTGGGCACCGAATTTACCAACATTAATATTTTTCAATGATATTCAGGCAGCGCCGAGTTTTGTAGTCGCGATCCAGCCACGCGAGTCGGGCGCGCACGCTGGCAAATAAAAATTCATTCCGACCAAACTATATCGAAATGCACGCATTTTTTTTTAATAGATAAATGCAGAAATGTTTATTACATAAGTAGTTGTTAAAAATTTTGTAACGCAAATAATTTCATTGTATAGGTTAATATTTCTTAAATATGCACCCAAAAAAATTTTTCATTCGGACACTTACTTTCAAAGAAAAATAGAAATTTCCAAAACACTGCAAAACTTTTCAATTGTTGATTAAAAAAAAACTATTTGGAATTTTGCAACAAAAATTACACAGTGTACTGTTCGACTACAAAACTCGGCGCTGCCTGAATATCATTGAAAAATAATAATGTTGGTAAATTCGGTGCCCACTTGAGGAAGCCTTACCTATATATGAAAATCTACCAGATTCCAGACCACACTTTTAAACGCTTTTGAATTTAGACGGTGAAGTAGACCAAAATGAGGTAAGTACAGTGACGGGCAAAACTGTAACATGGTGTAACACTTTTTACTTCAGCCATCGCTATATTTCCAAGTTCTAACGACTTCCATACTTTTGTTGTATATTCTTGTTGGTACATCCCTACTCCCTCTCTCATAATGATTTGAAGTCAATGCAACAACAATAAAAAGACCAGCAGACAAAAATGTAAATTAAGGCAGATGTTACAGTTTTGCACTTATATATTTTTAAGAACTTTTTAACAATTTTCACGAAAAAAAAGAACTACTAACACAATGTTCAGTACTATTTTACTTGTTTCAGTTCCTGGATGCGATTTGGCATACCTTATTTGTATCTTTGTAAAACTTCTGGAGGTATATCCTTAGTTTGCTTTCACAGCTCATGTACTCGATTTTACGGACTTTGATACTTATTAAGCTGTGCTTTTTGTTGATTTCGCAAATTCTCTATGAGATTCATGTACGCGGATTGTGGAGGTCATTTCAAATTAGCAAATTTTTGCTTTTGTATCCAGGCTTTGCGAACATACGTAGTGTGTTTTGAGTGATTTTTCAGCAGAAACTCTAATTTTTTTGACTAAATCTTGCAAATTTTGTTGAAATATGAAGAGATACTGTTCCTTACGCATTATGCGTACTAACGGACCAACAAAATTTTTTAAATACAACCCCAAACAATTAAGATCCTACCACTGTGATTCACAGTTTGCAGTACATGATGCGCTTAGGCTTAATTTGGGTCTTTGATCCAATATCATGCCCGGCCATCTGATTGAAAGCGATTAATTTAGTCTTGTCAGACCAAATAACCTTCAATTGAAACTTAAAAATATGTTTTTTATTGCATTCTGAACGGCCTAACATATCCCAATAGGCAACGGTCCGGGTTTCGTGCGATGCAGCGAAACGCTGCCACACTCGCACATGTATTATGATCAAATTTGTTTTTTTCTTCTTTATGATGCCTTTGCGCTCAATTTGGCAATTCCTTGACTCGCTGTCTATTGATTTGCATTAAAGTTTAATACCTTAAGCGCTTTTGTAATAGTGGCTGCATCGCTACTTGCTGCTAAGTTCACAAGATATCGTACCGTAATATTTTTTAACAGACTTCCTTTGTCCTTGGGAACACTTTAGGCTATATTTTTTGTCAGTATTAACATTTTCAAGTAGCAAATTTCAAAATTGTTTGCAACTTTTCGTGCGGTTCCGCCTTTCCGCAGTAAATCTATTATTTACATTTATGGTTCCTGATTAACTATGTTATTTACTGGTGATCACTTCTTCAATAAAGTTTGGCAAGCTATTTGTTCCTGTGGCCGTAAGAGCAGCCCTTTTTTCCCATCCGGGACAATGAATGATCAAGTTTATCGGGATGAGTGCCTCAAAAGGCGTCTTCTGTCATTTATCAACAGATAAGGTAGTAGGCCACTGTTCTAGGCGGACATGGAAGCTGCCACTATGCCAAGGACACATTGCCGTGGTATAATGCAAATAACATCAATTTTGTACTTCACGACTGCAATCCATACCATCTAAACTTCCAAGTTATATAATACAAAAAAAAAAAATAATTTCAAAGCCTTCTAGTTTGTTTCTGGTAGTAATCTCTAAGTGTCGCAGTTTTGGTGTGTTCACCCTTTACTATACTACGTACATACATATGTATGTATGTTTGAATTTATTAACACGATGAAGCTGAAAATGTAACAACTAACTCTCGCTCTAAGAACCGCCAAATTATTATGGAGAGTTTGTCCTGGGCACATATTTTTGCTCTAGTTTTTAAAAAACTTTTTTCAAAAAGTAATAATTTAAAGTTCATGGTGGATTCCCTACCTCGAGTCTACCGTGCAGCTTCTATCGTTTTTTGAACCATAATTATTCACATTATAATACAGAGATATCTACTTAAAAAGAAAACACGATTGGCAGAAAGAGATACAGTGACGAGCAAAACTGTAACATGGTTTAACACTTTTTGTTTCAGCCACCGCTATATTTCCAAGTTCTAACGACTTTCATACTTTTGCTGTATATTCTTGTTGGTACATCCCAACTCCCTCTCTCATAATGATTTGAAGTCAATACAACAACAATAAAAAAACCAGCAGACAAAAATGTAAATTAAGGCAGATGTTACAGTTTTGCACTCACTCTCAGTTTTGCATTTGATAGTTATCTTTTACTTAGTTGGAAGTCAGATGACTTTTTTCTATATTGTATTTTATTGAAGAAGTGATCACCAGTAAATAACATAGTTAATCAGGAACCATAAATGTAAATAATAGATTTCCTGCGGAAAGGCGGAACCGCACGAAAAGTGGCAAAAAATTTTGGAATTTGCTATAGCGGTGGTTGAAACAAAAAGTGTTAAACCATGTTACAGTTTTGCCCGTCACTGTATATGAGTAAGGCTTCCTCAAGTGGGCACCGAATTTACCAACATTAATATTTTTCAATGATATTCAGGCAGCGCCGAGTTTTGTAGTCGCGATCCAGCCACGCGAGTCGGGCGCGCACGCTGGCAAATAAAAATTCATTCCGACCAAACTATATCGAAATGCACGCATTTTTTTTTAATAGATAAATGCAGAAATGTTTATTACATAAGTAGTTGTTAAAAATTTTGTAACGCAAATAATTTCATTGTATAGGTTAATATTTCTTAAATATGCACCCAAAAAAATTTTTCATTCGGACACTTACTTTCAAAGAAAAATAGAAATTTCCAAAACACTGCAAAACTTTTCAATTGTTGATTAAAAAAAAACTATTTGGAATTTTGCAACAAAAATTACACAGTGTACTGTTCGACTACAAAACTCGGCGCTGCCTGAATATCATTGAAAAATAATAATGTTGGTAAATTCGGTGCCCACTTGAGGAAGCCTTACCTATATATGAAAATCTACCAGATTCCAGACCACACTTTTAAACGCTTTTGAATTTAGACGGTGAAGTAGACCAAAATGAGGTAAGTACAGTGACGGGCAAAACTGTAACATGGTGTAACACTTTTTACTTCAGCCATCGCTATATTTCCAAGTTCTAACGACTTCCATACTTTTGTTGTATATTCTTGTTGGTACATCCCTACTCCCTCTCTCATAATGATTTGAAGTCAATGCAACAACAATAAAAAGACCAGCAGACAAAAATGTAAATTAAGGCAGATGTTACAGTTTTGCACTTATATATTTTTAAGAACTTTTTAACAATTTTCACGAAAAAAAAGAACTACTAACACAATGTTCAGTACTATTTTACTTGTTTCAGTTCCTGGATGCGATTTGGCATACCTTATTTGTATCTTTGTAAAACTTCTGGAGGTATATCCTTAGTTTGCTTTCACAGCTCATGTACTCGATTTTACGGACTTTGATACTTATTAAGCTGTGCTTTTTGTTGATTTCGCAAATTCTCTATGAGATTCATGTACGCGGATTGTGGAGGTCATTTCAAATTAGCAAATTTTTGCTTTTGTATCCAGGCTTTGCGAACATACGTAGTGTGTTTTGAGTGATTTTTCAGCAGAAACTCTAATTTTTTTGACTAAATCTTGCAAATTTTGTTGAAATATGAAGAGATACTGTTCCTTACGCATTATGCGTACTAACGGACCAACAAAATTTTTTAAATACAACCCCAAACAATTAAGATCCTACCACTGTGATTCACAGTTTGCAGTACATGATGCGCTTAGGCTTAATTTGGGTCTTTGATCCAATATCATGCCCGGCCATCTGATTGAAAGCGATTAATTTAGTCTTGTCAGACCAAATAACCTTCAATTGAAACTTAAAAATATGTTTTTTATTGCATTCTGAACGGCCTAACATATCCCAATAGGCAACGGTCCGGGTTTCGTGCGATGCAGCGAAACGCTGCCACACTCGCACATGTATTATGATCAAATTTGTTTTTTTCTTCTTTATGATGCCTTTGCGCTCAATTTGGCAATTCCTTGA
>NW_016157116.1:516448-534684 GCF_001687245.7 Rhagoletis zephyria | reverse complement strand
CCTCGCTGTCTATTGATTTGCATTAAAGTTTAATACCTTAAGCGCTTCTGTAATAGTGGCTGCATCGCTACTTGCTGCTAAGTTCACAAGATATCGTACCGTAATATTTTTTAACAGACTTCCTTTGTCCTTGGGAACACTTTAGGCTATATTTTTTGTCAGTATTAACATTTTCAAGTAGCAAATTTCAAAATTGTTTGCAACTTTTCGTGCGGTTCCGCCTTTCCGCAGTAAATCTATTATTTACATTTATGGTTCCTGATTAACTATGTTATTTACTGGTGATCACTTCTTCAATAAATTACAATATAGAAAAAAGTCATCTGACTTCCAACTACGTAAGAGATAACTGTCAAATGCAAAACTGAGAGTGAGTGCAAAACTGTAACATCTGCCTTAATTTACATTTTTGTCTACTGATTTTTTATTGTTGTTGCATTGACTTCAAATTATTATGAGAGAGGGAGTAGGGATGTACCAACAAGAATATTCAACAAAAGGATGAAAGTCGTTAGAACTTGGAAATATAGCGGTGGTTGAAACAAAAAGTGTTAAACCATGTTACAGTTTTGCCCGTCACTGTACATCAGTAATGCGGTTTGAAAAGAACAACGGCCCTTGGAGCCGGGGTATATAGACTAAGTTATTTAAAGCCGACGGCGAGGAACGGGTTGGACGCATGTACTATCTGTTAAAGCTATTTGGTGTTATAGACACGTGGTCGTCAGCTTAGTTCGCCCAATCCACAAGAGGGGGCTGCCGCTGTAAGGTCCTATCTTATCAACCGGCAATACTTCACGCTTGGTAGACAATTGAAAATCAAAGGCATTTCTCGATGAACCAAAATCACACTCCTTAAATCTTTTATCACGTCCTTTCTGTTATATGGGCAGAAACGTGAGAATGCGTTGGGGTTTTTGAGAGAACTATTCTAAGCAAGATATATGCTGCAACGATATTACTGGCATGTCGTACGTGTGGAGGATGATGCTCCATTCAAAGAATCATTCGACTCAGCGCCTATGAGTGGACAACGATAAGATCGGGGAAGGATCAAGTGCAGAAAAACCTGTCCGCACTCGGGATAAGAAACTGTCGAAACTTTGCAAAGGAGTGAGAAGCAATTGGCGACGTGTTTTTGGTCTCGATCAAACCCACAAACGATTCTGGGGCCAAGTAAGAAGAAGATTAAACGTTCCAAATCGAACATTGGTATAAAATATCAATACGGATCAGGGTGTCCAGATTGTTTAAAAAAAAGCGCAATTTCTGAAAAACCGCCAAAAATCGCTAGTTTTTTTTTACTAAATTCATGAAATCGATTTAATAAATCTTTTATTTTAAAAATTAGATCTCGTTATAATATAGTTTTTAAAACCAAAAACGAATATATACCTTCAGATAACACAAATCTCTTATATAATAGTGATGCACAAACAATTTTCTTAAAAAAACACGCATACTTTTTAAGATATATTTGTTTCAACACATTTTGCAATAGGACTGCGCAATTGTTAAATTTATTATAACCAGGGAACGGATTTTATGGAAATTGCCTTTTTTTCTGCTAAAAAGATAGAGTATATTCGATTAAGAATGTCCACGATTTAGCTTTCCCTGATTCCATTTTACACGTTTGATGTTGCCTTTTTTTGCCTTCTTTAAGATATTTGCCTTTTTTGCCTTTTTTAAGATATTTGCCTTTCTTTGCCTTTTCTACCTTTAAAGACTTACAATTATTTTTTTTTTTTTTAAGAATACAAAATATACACATGCCCATGCGGCTTATAGAAGCGCAGGGACCTCTTGCCAAATTGGTGTTGGAAAAATTCAAAGCCGTTTTCTCAGCTAACGTAGGCTTGGAGACAATAAGGGGTGTGGATAAAATTGTAAAGGGCGAGGAAAACGCCCTTATTCCTGATAATATGAACGTTTCAACGTTCCATATTTAAATTGGGCTCCACTTGTATCAACTTGCGTCGAGCGCACATTTAGTACATTCAAGGCTTTTCTTCGCGAAAATCGAATGAAAATGCTGCCAGAAAACTCCAAAATGCATCTTCTGGTTCAATGTTACTACAACTATACAGATTAAAGTTTTATGAGTTAGAAACTCGAAAGGATAAAATAGTCAAAGATTCAAAGTACACATTTTTCATATAATGAAACTAGTTCATAGTTTTTCTCTTTTTACTTGTAATATAAACATTTATAAAAATAAATGTATTTTTTGATTGTTCTTCGTATTTTCTGTCTTTTTTTAGTGCCTTATTTTGCTTTTTTGCAATACCTAGTGCCTTTTTCGCTATTTTGTTTTGCCTTTTTTTGCAATAGCTAGTGCCTTTTCCTGCCTTTTTCGCTATTTTATTTTGCCTTTTTTATAGGTTTTTATGTCCTACAAATCCGTTCCCTGATTATAACCTATAATAAGGCGAGATCAGCTATTTTCACAATTTCTTCAAAATCACCTATAGTGTCTGAATGATTTACATTTATGTTGTTGTCATATATTGAGCTATTCAACCTTGATAACACACTGTTTGATATTGGAAACGTTTTGCAGCAGAAACTATTAGCCTTCATATAACACTTTATTCGAACTATTGAATTAAGGCTTTCCAACCTCATCCTATTTCGAATCTTAGTTTTTGTTGAATTCATTACGGAAAAAACGCGCTCAACAAAGCATGTGAGTGCGGCAAGGATAATAATATGAATTTACTTATATTTCCAAACATTTTATTGCCTGTTGCGGTTTTCACTCCGTAAGCAATTATCCAAAATTCTTCAGAGTCGGATGGAATGGTTCTGAGAAAAGATATTCCACGGGAAAGTTAAAAGATTTAAATATTCAGTTTCCGCTGCTTTTCTTTCCTTCAAAGTCAAATAGTGAATTGGCAGGTCCCTGAAACTCGCCCTCTTGTGATTCGCACACTTTTCTGGTGACAAAATCAAAGCTTTTTTAAAAGTATTTAATTGACTAGGTAATCGTTTCAAAAGTTCTTCGATTAGGATGATTAAACATTTTTGACAATCTTTTAATACGCTTCTTAAGTCAAGTATATCACGCAGTTCATTAGCCTCTTCTGTAAAATTATCGTGGAAAACTAAATTTTGTATATTTTTATAATTGGAAGAAATTTTTTGAACGCGCAAATATTCAAAGAAATCGCCAAATTGGTGCGAAATCGCCAAATCTATACACTCTGATACGGATCACGATACAAACATAATGAAATTGAAACGCTGCACATCGAAAAACGACTTTTCGCGTTTAGCGTCTCATATTTTCCCCCAATAGACATTTATTGCATTTGTGGCCAATTTTTAGACTTAGATTTTCAGTTGACAAGATAAGTTACAATAAACTACATATTTTATAAACTAAATATTTACGTACGAACATTCTTGAGCAACGTTTACATGACAAGCATATACAAAAGAATAACACAGGCCTGCGAAATTTAACTATTTCCCCCCTTCCAATAACTATGTTTTTTTTATATCTAGGTATGATAAATTAAAATACAGCCTTATTTTTTGCGCATAGAGATTTAGTTTTATTGATGGCATGCATATTTTAGAATTTTAAAAAATTTTTGTGAAAAGCCAAACGAAATTTATTCTTAAACACGTAAAGAAGTCTAAGTTGCGGCGAAGCCGAATATTAAATACCCGGCGCACGTATAAAATATATTTCATTACCATCAGCTGGTTTAGTTTTTATTGTGTTTCGTTAAAATTCTAGTTTTAATGTACAAACATAAAATTTAATTACATTGCTGATATTTTTAAATATATATAACACCCACAGCTATTTTCAAGGGTAAACAGGCAGTGCACAATTGGTATAATTTTGCGTCTTGCGCTTTGCAGGCAAAGTTATAATTGTCACCCAAAGCCATAAAGTTTTATCTGGCATGGTCTTTAGCATAAGTCGAAATATTGAAGGTTCCAAATTTCTGAAATTGACATCCTTTAAACTATGTTCACATTACAGCATAAATTACTTTGTTTCGATAAGTGTACGTACGAGATGTGGTTTGTACTTGATTTCAAAAAAAAATATGGTTGCATACCTTTGGCAATTTTTTAAATTTCCTTAACAGTGGGGGCTTAAATAAATAAAAAAAGTGTTTTCTCCATTTGGTTCTTATAAACTATCTCATTTGTAGTTAATTTATTGAGAGATTTTACAAAGCGAAATTACTTGAGTTTAGCATGATTTGCTTATAAATTACAAATGAGCCGTAAATTGTGAACATACTTTTAGGCTGTTACAAACAACAGTTATGTGAACAAAGTTATAATATCGCATGGTAGAATAATAACAAGGTGTTGTCAGTAGCGACGTGTTTGTTGTAATTTTGACAACATCGGCATGCTTATTTTCAGTGCTGCCGATCTTAATTTTTATACTACTATTAGTTGGGAAATAGTATCTAAAATCTCCATTTAGTAAGACCGCGATTTTTAAAGAACTTGGTGTTTTCAGAACGATATTAATATTTAAAATTGCTGGATTTGTATAATTTTTGTCCTCAAAATATAAAATATAAAAGATATCGTGGTTATCAATGGAAAAAAAACGTACCCAGAAATCGTATGGAAAGGCGCTTTTTTATATTAAATAACTTTTGCTGCATTGCCATTATATTGAGCCAATTGAACTACTGATACGCTAGAATAGAGTGGCTGCATGGTTAAATTAGGAATTCGCTTATATTATCGATATTTATGTGTTTTAATCTATTTAGAAAATCATGTACAGTCTTACAGGAAATTGCCTTATTTTACGGCCTATACTTTTTTATAACTTACAATATATGTCCAATCTGTCTGGAGTTGACGATACAAACATATATTCAGGCTTATGAGCCTGTAATTATACATTTTTCTACATTTCATTTGAAATAGTATGCACAAACGGATTAAAAGTATTAAATAATTAGTACCTTTTATATTACTTTAAAATGCGTAACCGGAATAGACCTGCCGAAAAAGTGAGGTCAAGTTACTGACAACACCTTGTTATTATTACACCATGATAATATCCTATGCCCACGTATATTCGGTAATAAAAACAAGTAATTTTTTACCAAAAAACAAAACCGAATTCAATTTTCATATAAAAATTTAAGATTATCGTTTGTTTCTTCATGATCCAATGATCGGATTTAAACCAAATTAGTATGGGACCTCCTGCGAGGTAACACTTTCCCTTTAAAAAAAGAACTATAGAAATCGGTTAACGTGATCCAAAGTTATGCGTTGATATACATAAAAAAAAACAAATCCTTTTTGTGAAGTCGGTTAACAAACAGTATCTATTAGTCTAAAATTGCTCTATAGAAACTCAGTAAATCAAAAAAACTTATGGAAATTCGAAGAGTAACATGCGGCAACACTAAGAAAACTAAAAAAGTAAGTTTTAACAGTTTTCGTGAGTTACCCAAAATTAATTTAAAAACTAAATTTTCGTTTCTTCCAAAAAAATTTGCCCTTCCCCGGTGCAAAATGTTTTTGATGTTACACTCAACCCTGTCAAAGGGCATGTTTTCCTTCTTGTCGTTGTCTAAGTAGCTCACGTATTTTATAATATTGTCGTTTTAAACAACCACCTGATTTTCAGGGCAACTATCGCCCCTGGCAAAGCTTCAAAGGGCAGAGAATGTGCCTTTTTTGCTTTACAAGAGTGTGACATTTTATGAAACGAACACAAAATTTGCTCACCCTTTGCCTTTAATTTGGAATCGAACACGAAAAGAGAAAGGGGCAATCAAAAGGCGACATATTTTGGTAGAAGCGAAATCACCATTAAAAACTAATGGCGACGAATAACTGTTACCCAGGTTTTTTTGAGAAATAAAAGGGTCCTTTATGGATTTTGCGAAAAAGTATTTTATTGTTAATTTTCCACAGATTTTACTTTAGCTGTATTAATTAGTTTTTCAATTTTAATCCTTATTTACATTTGCCAACAGTGTAAATTTTGAGAGAAAAGTTCATTTGACACGCAGGTCTTCGTCAGTTAATTTAATCCATATCTTCTGTAAGCATAGGCTAATTTTCTACATGTTTAGTCCCTTATACTCCCCCTTTTGTCCAACATAAGGCCTCATACTCAAAAATCGAATAAACTCGGAACTGGTGACTAGGACGGCCACTCATTCGACCAACCTTATACAGTTTTTTTCTTTTTTTGTATTTTTTTATACAAAGCCTAAGAAAAACTTCACCTGAAAAAGACTTGCGTGCCAATGAACTTTTCTCTCAAAGTTTAAACTGCTGGCAAATGTAAATAAAGATTGAAATTTAAAAACTAATTAATGCAACTAAAGTAAAATTTGTGGAAAATTAACAATAAAATACTTTTTTTCGCGAAATCTATCAAGGACCCCTTTATTTTTAAAAAAAAAACGGGGTAACAGTTATTCGTGGCCACGCTGTATGCGATGGAATTTTTTTTATGTTTTTCGTAGCTTATTATCTAATACCGACCCAAATTGCTTATTGGAAACCATCGCAGGCCTGTTTACTGAGAGACGTGGTGACATGCATATTTCACATTTTTAACATTTTAATGAAAAACACATAAAATAATTTAAAACTAAATTTTTACTTAAACACAACAGTATTGGTTAAAAATATCCCTAAAGAAATTCGATATAAAGCCAGTAATATGGGGTAACACTAAGAAAAATAAAAAAGTATTTTTTTCTGAAAATTTACATGGTGGATTTTTTTTTATAATTTTTTTCGTATCATTACTAGGTACACAAATTGTTAAATAGTTTTTTAAGGGAGAAACCATCGCAGGCCTGTGTAACCCAGTTGCTCGAAATTAATATTTCAACAATACACTTTATATAATTAAAATTAACATCATATTAATTTTTATGTATAAAATTAATTTTCAAAACACCTACATTGCATTCATATACTCAATCTAAAGCAATTGTTTTAAATTTTTACGTAATTCCACCGTTTTTACAGGTTCGCAGTTTTGACAGGTAATACATACTGTAGAAAACGTTAGTCGTGTAAATGAAGCCAGATTCCACGTATTATCTGACCTTATGATTGGCTAATATTTAAATTTGACATCATAACGTCGTCACTGGGGGTCGGCTTTAGGCTCCGGCTCTACACGGAGGAGCAGTTAATCGGAAAGCTATGCTTAAAAGGTGAGGGCGGAAATGATTAAAGTGAACCTGCACGATTGTAAAGCAGTATCAGTTGCATTTCTGTTCCAAATTATAACTAAGGGAGCAGAGGACCCTCAGGTGTGGGAAAAACCATATATGGGGTAAAAACGCCAGGGTATATACTGGTAAGTGGTACCAAAGCCGGGGAACCAGGAAAAGGTTTTGAAGATACCAAGTATTAAACTACAGAATCCATTTTATTTTATTATTGTTATTTAGCTTTGTACCACGATTATATTTATTAGGAAAAATGGAAAAAGCAACAATTTAGTGGTGAGGATACAATGGCCGGTCTGGACCTAAACGGGCCCACTAAGACTGAGGTCCATATACTGGGTACATTAAAATTGGGTAAACACCTCGCGTACGCGAGCTAGTGACAAGCATGATGGAGGCAGGACTCTTTGAAGGTGACGCGAAAGAACACCATAACACCTGGGGCAGCTGCGACGAATGTGCGGGGTAAGTATACATAGCTCTAAGCTTTCTGAGAATGGCGATTGCCTTGTCGGGAATTTGATGCTGCTTGAAAAGTCCTCTTATTTAGAACAGCGGTGCAAAAGGGGCAGAGCCTATGAACCTCAGAGTTAGGCGCAGTAAGATACTTTTAAGTACAACTCATAAAAACCCACGAGGCTTGCAAAAATCTAGCCACCAGGTCTGATACCGAGGAGGAATTTCTGGGTCTTCTTCCAAACACACTTTCCGAGAATACCAACATTGGACCAGAACAGTCATGTGTCAATGAGAGACATTCACTCATTGGAAACCCTTCCACTAGGATGAGGGTTAACAGGTCTATAAGGACTATCAATCACCACCTTATCAACATTTCAACTAAAGGTAATGGAGAGGCTATACACTATGTATTAGAGCCACTCAGCATTGTTATATGAAAGAAACTACGTTTCATGAACTTGTGTTTCGCATACACAAATAAGTGGCCATCAAGGAGTTTTCGCTAGTTGTCTTTCTAGATATTGATGGCGCTTTCAACAATACGAGTATTATGCCTAGCGCAATATCGCAGGGGCAGCCACCGAAAAACCCAACTCACCCCTTCGTCTGCTGCTACCAGCGGATACTGCGTGATATGAATTTGAAGAGGAGCACTCGAACAACAAATGTGTATGTCCCCGAAACTAGTCCCCTGTACACTTTCGTGGTCAAGCCCATATGCTATGAGGTAGTGGTACCGTGGCCGCCACTAGTGAAGAAATCGGGCGTTGTCAAACGTTAACCTAACCCTAACACCCAATTGATCACACTATATCTATTTTTTGTGGGTGGAGGGTTTAAAATACCAAACACATCATCAAAGTTGTCGGCGCTGCAGTGGTAATATCCGGAGGCTAAAACACTATCCCCGCGTTTGGAACATTCCCTTACCAATCTTGTGGTAAAAGTGTTCTTATTTCAATTAATTTTTTGCGATTCTGCACGATTGACTTTTTCCTTAAAGAGGATGACATTTATGTAGAATGAAATATTGAGAGTTCTTTATTTTTATTATTTCTATATCACTGTACCACTTATTCATGAGTGGAAGATGTTATTACACATATGTATGTAGATACACGCGTGGCCACGTAAACCTTAGCACCACTTTTTTTAATTTTGTAGAATTTTGTATATTAATAAAAATAATATATTTTTTTAATATAGTTCTAACAGCAACAAAAACTATATAAATTAGAGTTTCAAACTTTGTAGAAAATTTAGAAAAAATCATCAAAGTTTTATTCAAATTTCAAACTTTTTAATAACAATTTTTAGGAAAATTTGGTTATGCAGTTACTAGCGCATTTAATTTTAGTATAATAAAATGCAAGTTTAAAGTAGCCCATTTGTATTCCATTTGTTCCAAGATCGTCGGCAAGAAAAAAATTCAAAAATTACCGAGAATTCGAACCACTTCAAACTTGCACTATATTGTACTAAATTAAATGAGCCAGTTTAATTCATACCCAAAATTTTCCTAACATTGATAATTTTCTCAAAATCTTGTACAAAGCTTGAAACTTTTGTTGATATCGTTTTTGTTGCGGTTTTAACTACATAAAAAAAATATTAACTAACAAAATTCTACCAAAGTACAAAAAAGTTGTGGTAGGGTTTGCGTGGCTACAAGTGTATGAATATTGTTAAGGAAATATTAAAATCCTTCAAATTACCATTCTTTTAAGGAAATGATATTCAGTAGCTATATAGGAATGTTTGAAACTTTTTTTTTAACTAATTTACGAAAAAAATTATAATAGCACCAACCACCAACACTTTTACTATAAATACGATATAGCAGTAGTTGAACGCAAATTTTCATCAGTTCAGACAATAAATAATTAAAAGCAACACGCAAATATTTCAGATTTCGGCCTTTAGAAACGTAGTCGTAAAAGCTTTTGATTAAAGTCTTGTAAAAAAAGTTTAAAAACGACCTAGGAGGTGATCGTATTCTATCAATGCACGAAGGATTTTTAATGTTGTCCTTTTCATTATCTGCCTCTTGCCCTTAATCTCTTGTTCGATCAAGTATGCTTGCAATTTCAACATAACTGCCACGCCCGCTTTTTTTAATCAAACTAAGTGTTTGAAACCAGAATTTGGTCATTAATCTTTATTACACTACGTCTGTTTGCTATTTTGTAATGGATTTCATAAATAAACAAAATATAATTTTTTAGCGTCTTTCTCGTTCAGTATGAAAAAGAAAAGTATATGGCAAAGAAATGGAGATAAACTTAAAACTATTAGTGTTATATATGTAACTTTAAACGCGTTAATAAGGAATTCCTGTGAAAAATTAATTTTGTTTTCGTGAAGTAATATATCCCGAACCCGGAGGGCAAAACCAAATCCGCGAAAAAATACGGATGGAACATGAATAACAAAATACTGGAATTAAGATGTTAAATTTGTTTTGTATTGAAAATAGTACATTATGTGCAGATGATCATATGCAAAAATATTATTTTTTTTATTAAACTTTGTCTTGTTAATTTAAATTTATCAGTTAGCAGAATAATATTCAGCCGACATATTTTACCCATGTAATAGAAAGGAGAAGGGCTAATCCAGTTTGTTTTATGTCTGTACCGACCAACGTGGAGTATATACATACATATATTGGGTGGAGTAATAAAAGGTCATTGCGTATGTTTTAAAAAACTGGCGTTAGTACAGTTCTGGCAACACTCAAGTTAATCGTATATATACATAAGCGATTTCGTTGAGCTTTGCAGATTTTACAAAAGGTTTAAGAGGGAAGACCAAGGAGTGCATTTTCGGCATATTCTTTTTTTTTACTTCCATATAGCGAATAACGCATGTCAAGCTTGTCAAGACCTTCGTAAAGGTGGACATGTTTTAAAAGAATGCCAGTGCCAAATCTGACTCAAGAAATGCCACTAGAATTTGGATATCAAAGATGGCCCTTAGTCATGAAGGCCCACCGAGGTTGAAGGCGAAAAAATTACGTAGTTGATGCAGTGAAATTAGTTCGAAGGGACATTCCTACGACTGTAGCGTCTACGTAACCGAAACCACAGTATATACAGTAATAAACCTTTTCGCAGTTTTTCACCATTTGGTCCCCGAGGAGTACTTTTGGGTTGTGTGCATCTTTTTCGTATTGCGCGCAAGGCAACACTTACTGTGGGGAATTTCGCCTAATGATAAGAAAAGTTCTTTTCCAGGATAAAATATACATAGTTATGTGTTATTTATGAACAAAATGTAGGTTAAGTATAATATTCATTAGTAATGTATGCTGATATTCATGCTTAATGAAAAATAATTTCAGCATTTAACAGTTCATTACCATGTACTGTGTAATATAACAAGTTATACACTGAACTATGATAATCTGTACTAGTATCTATTACTACGTTTATATGCACGTATTATTTGCAAATAACAATTTGCAAAATGGTAAACTTTGCCGTATAAACGCTGAGTTATTTTTTTTATTTGCAAATAACTAAATTATTTTTATTTGCTCCTTCTCATTATCAACTCTGATCAGATTTTACCCCCGAGGAGTACTCAAAAAGGTTTACTACTGTATATACTGTGACCGAAACGATCCATATATAGATCTGACCAAGGGCTGCTACCACAGCAGCATCCCCAAAAATTTTACAAAGTATGATACCAGGTTATGAGATGTGGATACACACATCTTTGACGACACGTCAATAATTTTTGGCGCTAAGATGGGGTGTGTTGAGACACTTGTTCCGCTCTCTTTCTTTGTCTCCTCCACATTCAGATAAATCCCCGATTCATGAAACTAACCGAATGGTGATAAAATATAATCGATTAAATAACTTTGAAGAATACGAAATGACTTTTTAATCCACCCACCCATATAGCTACGTATACCTATATATACATATGTATGTATATGTATGCGTGTATGTATATATATAGCTTATTAACATAAATAACCTTCTGAAGTAGGGTAAGTGGTAATTGCAATTTAGTTGTATATGTGTACATAACATATATATGTATATTTATATACGTTTGTGTATATATATTATATACATATATACATATTTATATACTGAAAATGTAATTAATATATGCATATATGTACATATATTAATGCTAATTTATATGTAAATGTGTGTATATATGGCATGTAAAACTGAATTTATAAAACAAAAATGAGATAAAAACTAATGATTGAATTATGAGTAAAGTGATTATTAAAGTAATAGTTTCGTGTAAATATGCGAAATACATGGGATAAATGTATTTGTATGTATATAACTAAATAATCAGGTTATGATATCCAATAATACTTAAAGAATCTATCAAACCATTTCTAGCGATAAAGATAAATGTGCGTAGAGTTAATATATGTATACATTAGATTATCTCACATATATATATATATATATATATATACTATATTTATATATACCCATACATACATAGCTTTATGGATATGTATACGCATATACACAAATATATATATAATTTTTTTATCAATATATATTCAAAAAGCCAAATGCAGACACAAATCACTTACCTGAGTTTGTAAACGTGTTAGTCCTCTTATCCAAAGAATTTGGCCAGCTCGAGGTTTTTTGTCAGAATCGATTGAATCGAAGCGTTCTTCCCCTAAATGCATAGCGTCAGTATATTCTTCAGGATGTCCACGGCCCCATCTATAAATAAATACGCGAAGTAGATACACAAAATATGTTAATGACTAAACACTCATTATATACACATTTAAATGCAATGTTTGTATGAAATATAGGCATGAATGAATGTACAATACGAACAGCACGATTAGAAGTAAAACAAGATTAATGAGTCGATCATAGATGGGTTATAGATCATAGTTGGGTTTGGGAACAACGCCACTGAGATGAAGATGGACATATATTATGAATAGCAACCACAGTCATGTTAAAGCCACAAGGCTGTTTTCAGATCGGAAAACCTGACGGAAACCACATTTTCAGAGTTCAATACGTACGTACTAGGGCTTTCAATCCCGGAATCCCGGACACTTTTCCTTGTCCAGAAGTCCCAGTATTGCAGCTCGGGAATCCCAGGATTTACAGATTGAAAGGGATATGGAAAACAGAAAAATTAATTCAAGTGCATTTGAGATGAAAACCCAGAAATAAAGAACACCAAAATTTGGATGCAAAGTGAACTTGAGTAATTTGCTCTAAGAATTGGATTTCAGAAACTGCCTGAACAACATTTTGTGCAAGAACTGTGTAAAAAGAAAAAATCTGGAAAATACAAGAAACTTTAAAGTGTGGCAGAGTTATTCCTCATATTACTTTGTTGGCATTTTTTTGGGAATTGAATTTCCACAAATATGAGTAAGGGTTTTTTACAATTAATATAGCTATTTAAACCAAATCGACCCCGTGTTGCCATATGGCATCATGTATGAGAGGGTGTAAAACAAACCCCCCTTACTCAAAAATGCTTATATGTACGTTAGCTAATTGCTAAAAGGTGTCTCTTTCGAAACGCTTACGCTTCCGTGAGTGTCTTGCTGTCTATGGAGTGTAATACACGTGTGTTCTTTGAACAAAATAAGAAGTGGCAGAAAACCATTGAAATGTTATATTTCATTTCATTTCATTTCATTTCATTTATTAAACAAATTCATTAGTACAATAAGATCTTAAAGCTCTTTTATAGTACAACGGTAATTATAAAGCACAAACATAAAGCAACGAAAGGAAAACAATAAGTAAAAAAAAAATAATAATTTAAAAATAAAATAAAAGAAAAAGAAAAATGCTACTAATTCTAAGACTAAAAACTAACATTCTTACTTAAGTAAAAACACAACGACACAAAACGTTAACATCTGTAGATAAATACATACACATATGATAATCCTAGCAGATAGTGAAACTCAGAGTACAAAAACTTATTGACGAAAGTACGAAAACAACACATTCTTAAAGTTGTCCTTGTTTAAGCTGCAGCGAGTAGCAGGTGGAATAGAATTCCATAAACGCGTGGCGTTGACAAAAAATAGTCTTGCAGAGTTAAGATAATTAAAGCTAGGTACAATTAAGCCGCTTATACGGGCATATTTTGGAAAGGTTAGCTTATTATACAGATAGCTAGGTAGCTTATCCGACATTAAACGGAATAAAAAAATACAATTCCTTGCTTTCAAGTACTCAGATATCTCACAGCCCAATAGGCGAGATCTCCAACTAGAAATGTGATCAAATTTAGCCAAACCAAATACATACCGTATTACGTGATTGAAAACTACTTCAATTTTGTGGGCAGATTGAGAACTAACTATCTAATTATAAAGAAATAACAATACATTTATTGCATTTATAGTTTTTTATACCCGAGCGCACTTGTGCACAAGGTTATTATAACTTTGTTCACATAACGGTTGCTTGTAACAGGCAAAACGAATCGAGACAGATATAGACAAATGTAAACATAAATGATCAGAATGAAAAGAGAAATCGATTAAGCGGTGACTGTCTGTCCGTCCGTCCGTCCATCCGTCCGCCCGCGCGTCTGTCTGTGCACACGATAACTCAAGTAAAGATTGAGATATCCCAACGAAACTTGGTATGTGCACTTCTTTTGGGCGTAGGACGGATGGTATTGAAGATGGGCAAAATCGGGCAATAAACGTGCCTACCTCCCATCCATATAACGGTAATTTTCAGAAATACGAAAACTGCGATATTTTAGTAACTACTGAAGATTATTCACTCAAAATTGATATTTACAATAAGTTTTAGACGAAAAATAAGAATATTATAAATTTTTGGAAAATGTGCGAAGCCGCGCCCACTTATGGTAACATGTGTATATCTTAGTACCCGCTGCACCAACTTCTTCCAAACTTGGCACAGTTGTTGGCCTTGGTACAACATACTAAATGGCCGAAAAGTTTTAAAATCGGACCATAACCGCGCCCACATCCCATATAACGGTAATTTAGAGAAATACGAAAACTTCGATAAATCAGCAAATATTGAAACTAATTTATTCAAAATTCAAATAAATAAAAATTGATGCTTGCGACAATTCTTTACGAAGAAATTCGTTTATAATAACATTTTGGAAAATGGGCGTGGCACCGCCCACTTATGATCACATATATGTATCTCGGTAACCGTTCTAACAATTTGTGCCAAACTCGGTATGGTTATTGTGCTTGCCACATGGAAGCAAAAAATTTCAGAAATGTTTGAAACTTCAATATTTCGAAACTTAAGGACGCTAATTTACTCAAAATTGATACACCCCGGCTTACCGTGTAGCGGTAGCTTTCGGAAAGGTGAAAAACATATATTTAATACTTGCGCTGGGTATTTAATGATAGGCTCCGCCCGAACTTAGACTTTGTTACATGTTTTATTTAGAAAATATAGCGGTGATAAAAAATTAGCTAATACATTAGTAACTCCATTTGTAACAAGCTTTAATAAAAAACAATCGTGCATGTTAGATAATTTAAGTGTTTTTAAGCCCGTTGTCATATGGAAACATGGGACGTAATGCGAACTGTCCCTCTTTTCTTCTACTATCAAAATACATCATGTATGGGAGGGGCTGAAACAAAAACCGCTTACTTAAAACTGCTTATTTATATGTACGTTAACTAATTGCAAAGTAAGGTTAAATTAATCTGGACGGCGTTGAGCCGCACATAGACCGGCAGGTCCTTGGTGTTGCCAGTTGGAGCTCGTTTTTACGCGTTAAAGTAGACATCACAATGGATGTCACCGCTTTTTGTTTATTTCAGTAGATTTTTCTAACTTCTCGAATTGGTAGGCTCTCAAGCAGTGGCGTAGCCAGGGGGGATTTGGGGGGATAGATCCCCCCCTTCGTCAGTGAAATGAAACTTTTTATTTTTGAATTAATAACACAATACTTTTTTACCCTTCCGCTTTATAATTTTCTTATTTCAGACTGATGACAAATTATCTTTTAATGAAAATATAAAATTATCGGTTGGTAGATTATGTATTTGAATATTTGCGAAATACACTAAGCCATTTTGCCTAGTTTCCCACAGTGTTGGGAAATAATCTATAATCTATACAAAAACTGTACTCTTCGACTGTAAATTGTATCGAATTTTTAATTTGCTCATATGCATGCATGCATGCATACATAGATTCCCTTCANAAGCCGCGCCCACTTATGGTAACATGTGTATATCTTAGTACCCGCTGCACCAACTTCTTCCAAACTTGGCACAGTTGTTGGCCTTGGTACAACATACTAAATGGCCGAAAAGTTTTAAAATCGGACCATAACCGCGCCCACATCCCATATAACGGTAATTTAGAGAAATACGAAAACTTCGATAAATCAGCAAATATTGAAACTAATTTATTCAAAATTCAAATAAATAAAAATTGATGCTTGCGACAATTCTTTACGAAGAAATTCGTTTATAATAACATTTTGGAAAATGGGCGTGGCACCGCCCACTTATGATCACATATATGTATCTCGGTAACCGTTCTAACAATTTGTGCCAAACTCGGTATGGTTATTGTGCTTGCCACATGGAAGCAAAAAATTTCAGAAATGTTTGAAACTTCAATATTTCGAAACTTAAGGACGCTAATTTACTCAAAATTGATACACCCCGGCTTACCGTGTAGCGGTAGCTTTCGGAAAGGTGAAAAACATATATTTAATACTTGCGCTGGGTATTTAATGATAGGCTCCGCCCGAACTTAGACTTTGTTACATGTTTTATTTAGAAAATATAGCGGTGATAAAAAATTAGCTAATACATTAGTAACTCCATTTGTAACAAGCTTTAATAAAAAACAATCGTGCATGTTAGATAATTTAAGTGTTTTTAAGCCCGTTGTCATATGGAAACATGGGACGTAATGCGAACTGTCCCTCTTTTCTTCTACTATCAAAATACATCATGTATGGGAGGGGCTGAAACAAAAACCGCTTACTTAAAACTGCTTATTTATATGTACGTTAACTAATTGCAAAGTAAGGTTAAATTAATCTGGACGGCGTTGAGCCGCACATAGACCGGCAGGTCCTTGGTGTTGCCAGTTGGAGCTCGTTTTTACGCGTTAAAGTAGACATCACAATGGATGTCACCGCTTTTTGTTTATTTCAGTAGATTTTTCTAACTTCTCGAATTGGTAGGCTCTCAAGCAGTGGCGTAGCCAGGGGGGATTTGGGGGGATAGATCCCCCCCTTCGTCAGTGAAATGAAACTTTTTATTTTTGAATTAATAACACAATACTTTTTTACCCTTCCGCTTTATAATTTTCTTATTTCAGACTGATGACAAATTATCTTTTAATGAAAATATAAAATTATCGGTTGGTAGATTATGTATTTGAATATTTGCGAAATACACTAAGCCATTTTGCCTAGTTTCCCACAGTGTTGGGAAATAATCTATAATCTATACAAAAACTGTACTCTTCGACTGTAAATTGTATCGAATTTTTAATTTGCTCATATGCATGCATGCATGCATACATAGATTCCCTTCACGACCAATGATTTGATGGTATTCACGGGAAAGTTTATGTAGGTACATTTACATATTTTACACTTTTAACATAAATGTCAAGGCAGATATTTTAAGATACACNGATTATGAATGGATAGAAGAGACATCTTCTTTGAATTCAGTACTAAAACTCGACATTTCAAGTGCTTATCAAAACTTTATACATGTTAACTAGATTGGCCATTTATCTTAAAATTATATAATTTTAATTATTTGTTTATAAAAATGCAGTTTACATTTTAACAAAATCCGTATAAATCCAAAGTTTACTCTTTGCGCAACATTAAAAAAATCAACGTACTTTCGTAAAGCTTTTTAATTCGATTTCCTAGAGATACATATTTTGAGTATGCAGTTTTGTAGCCCGATCAATTCAAATAAAGCGCAAGTTTAAAATACATAGCTGCGGCTTATCGTTGATTTTTAATATTTTATTTTTTTTTTGATGAAGGCGTTGCTCATTTTCTTCATTAAAAAAATCGTTGAACATATTTAGATAATATGGAAGAAAATTACCGACATCGTCAAAAATATGCCATACATCAACTGTAAATCACAGCTACTTTAAATTTGCACTTTATTAGACTAAAATTGAATGAGCTAAAAAACTGCAAAATATTAAGAGATAAAATTGAAATAGAAAGTTCGAAATTTTTACGAAAGTTTGTCGATTTTTTTTAATGTTGTTCAAAGATTAAACTTATTTTCATTTAGTGTTTGTTAAGGAATAAACTATATTTTTATAAACAAATAATTCAAATTAAAATATAATAAAATAAATAGTCAAATCTAGTCAATATGTGAGTGTCGTAAAGTTATGATATTTAAGAACATCTCTTTCTTAATTAACGATGACACTGTTTCTATATGAAGCTGATTTCAACATTTTATTTTAAAACTTGCCTAGGAATGTGATATAATGGTTCGTTCAAAACCTTTTTTCAAAACTTATAAAGGCAAAAACGAGAAGGCGAAGACAAAAAGAGAATAAA
>NW_016157116.1:468768-516356 GCF_001687245.7 Rhagoletis zephyria | reverse complement strand
AACAAGTAAGAAAGTCTAAGTTCGGGCGGAGCCGAACATTAAATACCCGGCGCAAGTATTAAATATATGTTTTTCACCTTTCCGCAAGCTACCGCTACATGGTAAGCCGGGTTATCTCAATTTTGAGTAAGTTAGCGTCCTTAAATTTCGAAATATTGAAATTTCAAGCATTTCTGAAATTTATTGTTATATGAAAAGCGGCCGTAATTTTAGGCCGATTTCAACAATTTTCGACGCTTTGCTTTTATGTGGCAAGCACAATAACCATACCATAAGTGGGCGGTACCACGCCCATTTTCCAAAATTTTATCATAAACGTATTTCTTGATAAATGATGGTAGCAGGCGTCAATTTTGAATAAATTAGCTTTAATATTTACTGATTTATCGAAGATTTCGTATTTCTCTAAATTACCCTTATATGGAATGTGGGCGTGGTTATTGTCCGATTTTAAAAATTTTCGGCCATTTGGTATGCTGTACCAAAGCCAACAATTGTGCCAAGTTTGGAAGAAATCGGTGCAGCGGTTGCCAAGATATACACATGTAACCATAAGTGGGCGTGGCCACGCCCATTTTTCGAAAATTTATAATTTTCTTATTTTTCGTCTCAAAATTATTATAGATATCAATTTTGAGTGAATAATCTTCAGTAGTTACTAAAATATCGCAGTTTTCGTATTTCTGAAAATTACCGTTATGGGAGGTAGGCGTGGTTATTGTCCGATTTTGCCCATTTTCAATACCATCCGTCCTACGCCCAAAAGAAGTGCACATACCAAGTTTCGTTGGGATATCTTAATTTTTACTCGAGTTATCGTGTGCCAACAGACGGAGACGGACGGACGGACGGACGGACGGACAGACAGTCACCGCTTAATCGATTTCTCTTTTCATTCTGATCATTTATGTATACATTTGTCTATATCTATCTCGATTCGTTTTGCCTGTTACAAACAACCGTTATGTGAACAAAGTTATAATACCCTTGTGGACAAGAGCGCTCGGGTATAAAAAATATATAACAGTAAAACTGGCACATACATAAATATATGAAAAATTGCACTCAGGCGACGCCTCTAGCCATTGTGTGTCACAAATTTAAGTTATCGATGGAATTTTTTTTTTCATCCCCCCCAAAGCCAAATCCTGGCTACGCCACTGCTCTCAAGCATTTTAATCGTGTTTTTGACAGTGCAGGATATCGGCAGAGAATATGCTTCAAAGTTTCCCTTTTCTCCCGCTCACGACACTTTCTGTACTGTCCACGGTAGTGATATTTTTATGCGTGAGCAACCTCCAGGATACGCCCCGTAAGCAATCCGGTAGAAACTCTGCAATCTTTTTTTTGCACAGTGCTGCGAGGCGCTGATACTTATCCATTGGCCTGAGGTATAAGGACTTTCTTGCGGCATTCCACCACACCAAAGGGCCATAAAGCAGTATTACTCCCGGCATTATTTTACATGAATAAAGGGCGTTACTGGTCCTGCCTGGTCCGTGTCTCCCGAGGCAGACGAAGCTCTGTCTCGTCCACGTCTGGTGGTTGTATGCCCACAACGGCATTCACAGGTCGAGAGTCTACATAACTCGAAACTGCCTCTCTGTGAATGCCGTTCAAGGCCTGTCGATAAGCTGACGGGTCCAGAGGTTGTTTGATGAACCTCTGGACTTCGTCCGTCAGTTCGTAAAGGTGACTCCTCACGTGCCTGGGCGAGGGCTCTGTGGCTCCCAACTAGAAACCGCTTGCAGAGCATTGTGTTATGCTCCCTAACGGGGAGCACGTGGGCCTCGTCGTGCAGATGATGTTGTGACGACATCAGAAGGCTTTCTGTCGCTATCCTGAGTGCCGTGATTTGGCAGCTCTGCAGCTTCATCCACTGCGTCCTACTAGTCCCGGCGACCACACAGGTGCTGCATAGTTCAGAACCGGCCGGCTAATTGCCTTGTACGTTGCCAGCAACGTTTCTTTGTCTTTGCCCCAGGTGCTGCCGGGACTTGAGGACCTTGTTGCGGCTTTGTACTTTGTTGACAATTGCGGTTGTATGCGCCGAGAAGGAGAGCAGGTTGTTCACCATCGAAACTGGTTTGTCATCGACGTGAATTCCCAGTTGTAGTCTGACGTCCTTCGTCCAGGTGGTAAAGAGTGTTGCTGAGGATTTTGTAGGGGAGAGGGTTAGGCTGCGTGCAGTGAAGAAGCGAGAAAGCTCGGCGAGATAACCGTTTACTTTCGAGCACAAGTCATCAATTCCATTCCCAGACGCCATCATCGAACAATTGTCAGCATAAGAGACAATTGAGACTCCCTCTGGTGGTTGAGGGGGCTTTGGAATGTAAAAGTTAAACAGTAATGGGGAAAGGATACCACCCTGCGGAACCCCCTGTTTTATTTTCCTCGGTTTTCTCGATTTGTCTCTAATGGTTACTGACGAGTGACGACCACACAGATAATTCGCCGACCACCGTTTGAGTCCTTGTGGGAGAGAGGAGGACTCTATGTCTTCTAGTAGCGTTGAATGGCTGACAGTGTCGAACGCCTTAGACAGGTCCAGCGCTACTAGAATGGTTCTCTCACAGGGGCGGTTTCGGTTAAGGCCACGGGTTATCTGGGTGTTCATGGCGTTAAGTGCTGTTGTTGTGCTGTGCACTTACCGAACCCATGCTGATACCTCGCTGGGGTCAGGTGGTTTGTGTAGTGCGGGAGTAGAAGGGCCTCAAGTGCCTTCGCTACCGGGGAAAGGAGAGTTATCGACGATAGGACTCTCATTGGGACTCCCACACCGTGCAGATTGTCGGAGCAACTAGGAGTTTTTGGCGGCAGCGTGTGGGTGGTGGTGCGGTTGTGTCGGTGGTGAGGTATGTTGTGTCTGTGGTGTTGTCTATTGTATTGCGTTGTGATGCCGTTGTGTTTGTGTCGAGTTACTCAAGCGCACTCTGGTGTGCTATGGAGACAACTCGCTTTGAGCAGCAAGGGGCCCCACAAAATATATACGGTGGCGAGAATTTGAATAGGGAAAAAACTTTAGGAAGTTTTCTTAAAAGAATGTTTATTTTTTATAAAAATATTACTTACTATCTAGAAAAACCATGTAAATAATATTTTCAAATTTTTTAGAAATGTTGCTCAAAGTTATAAACTTTGTTTGTAGCCATTAAATTTTAGTGTAACAAAGTGCAATTTCGAAGTAGCGGGGACTTCCCGTTGATTTTTGGAATTTTTTTGTTCGCGCATTCTCTTCCATACAAAGTATGTTCGAGATTTTTTTTATGGCAAAAATGAGCAACACCTTAACCAAAAACCGCTGGCAAGCATACTCAGAATGTTTCTAAGACATCTAATTAAAAAGCTCAAAGTTTTGATGAACCTTTGTCGAATTTTGTTAATTTTTGTACAAAGTTCGATCTACATGATTTTTGTTTTATAACGCGCTACACTTCCATTAAAAAAAAAACTAAACATTAAATAATCGAAAGGGGAATAACCAAGAAGGCTAAAATGCATCTTCCCTATTTACATATATTTTCGCCATGGTATATACAGCTTATATTTTTCATAACCATGGATTTTCTGAGGGAATTAGTATTATTTTTTATAATTTCACTAAATTCAAGTTAGAATCGTTTCATTAAAAAAAAACCTAAACAAAACTTAACAAATAACAATAAAAACCTTTAAAAAACCTTTTTACAAGAATGATGACTGCAATATAGCAGGAGTGCCAGTTTGACAGAATAAAACATAACCAAAGAACATCATGGCTATGCTTGTGGCTCCCTATATTCTATGTTCCTTGTGATAACGAAAGTGCGGCCACGTTTGTACGAAAAATTGTTTTTGGGTCAGAGTACAGGAAGACTCTTGTTAAATTAATAAAGAAAACACTGAAAATCGGGATTTAATCGGTAAAAATATGAAAAATCGGGACACTTATACGTCCCGACTTAAAAATTTTGATAAGGTCGAAATCCCGAAAAATCCTGCAATCCCGGTATAAGAATTTTTTCGTATCCCGAAATCTCGGGATTGTTAAAATGTTTTGGAATTGAATGCCTTCGTGCGTAGGATTCGAGAACCAAACATGACGGCATGTCCGCTGACCGATTCATGTGCTCTGCCAATTCACAAGAAAAGTACTTATTTCCTTTGTACCAACTACGCCTTCAAGGTCTTATCGAGCGTATTGTGTGAAAAGCTGGACCATCGTAAACTTATTGAACCATATCAGTGTGGCTTTAGAGTCCAAAAGGTGTAGACTATAGACCAAGTAATCACCAAAGTCGGAAAGCAACCGCGGGAAAATAATCGAAAGCATATTTTTGTCCATTTCAAAGCCCGCTTTCATGGCACGCAAAGCCTGTACGATGCGGTGTCTGAATTAGGTATCCATGCGAAATTAGCATGGGGGGGTAAGGATTCGGCTGATAACAAACGTGGTATCGTGCGATCTTTAAACTGATGACGAACAAGATAAGAGTTGCAGAACAAATCGTCCAGGAATATTTTTTAAATTATGGCGTGTGCCAATGATATCGACGTCATTAGCTTCAACAACCGCAATGTTTGTTTTTTCATGTTGGATATGAAGGCAAACTAATGGACCTAGAGATGAAAGAAGACGGAGTACTTCCTGCCGTCAAATAAACATTAACCGCATTCGCGCCTCGGTACACACGACACTGTTGAAAGCGGTTAGAGGCCCGCACTAACAGCTGTCGCCTCTCGGTAGGCAATGGCAAATAAGAATCCATTTGCTGTCAAAGGAGCGTGGACAATGGCAATATACGACGTGCCGGCCCTTGCAGTATTCAAGAGAAAAGTTCTGCTGAAGATTTACGTAGACGATGGCGGTTACCCCAGACAATAGACCGATAAGCTCTATGCGCTTCACAACGACATAGTAGCCGCTGGAGACTGCAGAGGAAGAAGGATTCCTCTGCGAAGGAAAGAACCACTTAGCCTCAGTTGGTGTTTTCGATTGACGTCAACTGACATAAAAGAAATACTATTTGCGTGCATTTTTTGAATTCGCCCAAAATACTTTAGATGGTTAAAATGTTGGGAGAAAAAAAAACCGACATATAAATATTACAAATTTAAGTAATTCCGTTATGCAACCGTGTCAATGTATGTGTGAAACAAGTTCTTATGCAACACAAAACCAACATCAAAAATTGTAATACCCCACGAATATTATGCTGTTTTATATACACTGGAAGTTTAAACCCTAATCCTAATTTTCCTCAATCAAATTTAAAATTTATCAGACTGTTAAGGTTACAAATTATAAATTTTGCGAACAAAATTGTGTCATTTTGATTGGTGCAACCGGGGATAAGTCTAGCAAAACCTTTGTAAAGTTTGCTCAAAGGAAAACTGGTTGTAGCGTGCAATCCGTGCACCGTGCAAGGGTTTTGCAAAACTTAGACCAGTGGTGCTTTTTTATATTTACAATGTTTTTTTTTGTTATTTCTTAATAAATGTATTATTTATGCGCTAACCAAAACCATATAAATCAAACTTTATAGGGAACTAGCAGTACCCGGCACTGGTTGCTACGCCAGAGATAAATTCAGGTGCTCTGCCAATCCACATTTTGGCCCGTAGTTATAGTCAAAATAAAGTCGACTCTAAAGTTAAAAGCAGGCTTTTTTACAGATATCCCATTGAGAGTTATGTCAAAAAGCTGCTTTTAACTTTTTGCTCGATTTGGCTACGAATCGGAATATCGGTATGCTGTAATCCGCCTTTTCGTATCGTAATTTCGAAAATCGTAGGCCACTTTCGTAATTCGTAATGGTGGTATGCCAGAATCCGACATAGCTGTCAATTTGAGGTGAGCAAATGGTGTTGTAGCTGAACGAGTTTTACAAAATGAATAGTAAAATAACGCCTATAAGCGCACGAATAACTAAAATTAAATAATTTAAATAGTGCATAAAAAGCTCCAATCTCAAGTTATGGTATTTTCCAATACCATGTTGATAACTTCCCTCAGCGAAGAACAACAAAACTGTCATAGAGAAGCTACTGACGAAGATTTTATGCTTAGCCCATGCTCTTCCTCCACAGCACTTTATATCACAGGTGGGCAGCCTCGGCAGAGCATTTTTGTAGTGTGCTTGCAATTGATGTCACTGTGTGCGTGCGAACAAGTCGTGCGCTTGAATGAAATTTCTCAAACAGAGTGTGTATGTATACGCGAATACGCCCATTGCTTTTGAATATTAAGTCAAAAGAATAAACATCCTAAGATTTTTCTATTAAAGGTCGGCCTTGAGGGCAAGGTGGTTTTTGATTTAATCAGACCTTGAAAATGACTCAAAAGTAAAATTTTTTATTTTTTGTCTTTTTTTATCTAAAAACAGATTGTAATAACCTTAAAAAAAAACATTAAATGAAAGTCTTTTCGATTCTTGCGACAAAGGAAATGATGAAATGATGTACGAACAGCAAAAATATGGTTTTAAAACTTTTTAAAAACTCCATTGCATATTGGTTTCGGGCCAAAAAAATACAAAATTTAGTTCATCTATTTTTTAAAGGCCAAGGTAATTATTCTAGCAAACGAGACTATTTGCCCTGAATCCCCTATCTCAAATGCTTTAAAACACCGTTACGTTTATTTCTCTATCTCTTCTGGTTTGATTTTGCCATGTTTTTTTTTTTTAATAGAACACTGTGTGGCATATACACGGCCCAACGTACATAGTAACTCTATTATTCTTCGCGCTGAAAACATTGTCGCACAATATTAAAAGTGGTGGAGATTAGCTCTGTTAATGAAAAAGAGAAGCAAAGGAGAAAAGAGTAGGGTGAAAAACAGGGTTGTTGCGAATATTTTTTACGAGTTAAACTTGGCCAAATATTTTTATTCCGAAATAAAAGTACTTTCCGGATAATAAACAAATCGCTTATCCAAATTAAACAAGTTTGGTATCAAATGAAAGAGGACTTAAATAGCTTTAAAACTGAAATGTCTAAACGAGGAAAGCCACATATTGAAAAAATATTTCAATAAAAAATGTTAATTAATAACCATAGAACAAACCTTGGGTCAGGTATGTATTTATATGAATTTCTTTAGTATTAGTGTATAAATAAAAATATGATGCTAGATTGTGAAGATGAAAGTCAGGAGGATACAGCCGACATTTGCGGCCCCGATGAAATTCTCAGTAAGTAATTATTGCACCGTAATAAAAATATATAAATATAACTGAAAGTCCTCTCAACTGGTGCAGTGTCAATCGAAATGAATTTACAATTTTGTCAAGTTTCAAGTTTTTCAAGTTTGTCGCCTACAGCGAGTAGTTATAAAGTGGCGCAGGTTCGATTTACGACACTTTAAAAAGTTTTTATTAAATATAATGTTCCAATTTTTAAATTCAAGTACTATAAAAAAACATTCAGTCTTCTCACGAGTTTAATTTTTCCCGAACCGGTTCACTTTTCACTTTTGGTTTTCATGTATTTACTATGGGCGGAAACAAATTTTCGAGCGAAACTTAGGATAAGGCAGATTATTAAAAATTACTAACCTTTCCATTTTTGTTTACCTAAGTCACCTAATTTACCCACCTAAATTATTTCTTAAAAATACATGACATCCGCATTCGCATCCGCATCCGCGGATGTCTAAAATTCCACATTCGCAACATCCCTAGTGCAAAGCGTGGATGACAAAAAAAATAGGTATCTTAGAAATAACTAAAATGTTCAATGTAGCCCAGGCCAGAAATTTCGTATAGAAATTTAAGCTTTCTAAGAACTCACTATATAAAATTCGTTACTTTTTTACTATAAGAGATATACACCTGGAATTTTGTCAACTTATAAACATAGGTAGAATAGAGCATCTCTTAACAATCTCCTTTGTAACTATATTCATGCAGTTGTTGCCCCTCATTTGGAGGTGACACGTGCTTGCCTTAGAATGTCTTCACCGCGGTTTCCACAATGCAGTTCTCGATGCGGCGTTCATATTTATCTGTTTGGATAACACGTGAGTGCAGCTTCTGCCAGAGTTGTGTTTCACTGCTGATCATTCTCAACTAAGCCCAGTTTAAAGCATGCTTCTCTATACGTTTGGTATTCTACACCGTGGCCGGTTTCAAAGCAAGCGAACAATGTTGGTCCTTTGATAATAAAGAACAGCAATCTAAAACAATAATGGGTCTGGTCAAATAAACAGTCAGCACCCACGCCCGATGAGGCGGCTCTTGGAGAATCCAACGGAGAATCACTCTCGCCAACAAGTGCTACTTACTTTGGACTAAGTAGGCAATTGAGAAGTAAAGTCCTCTCTCGACGTACGAAAACCACACTCTATAAGTCACTCATCATGCCCGTGCTGGTATATGGCGCAGAAGCATGGACAATGACAACATCCGATGAGGCGGCTCTTGTAGTGTTTGAGAGAAAGATTTTGAGGAGGATTTACGGGCCTTTACGCGTTGGCGATGGCGAGTACCGCAGACGATGGAACGATGAGCTGTATGAGCTCCGCTGGCTTGGCCATGTAGTTCGAATGGACATTGATGCTCCAGCTCTGAAAGTATTCAGCTCGGAACCCGCTGGTGGTAGCAGAGGAAGAGGGAGGCCCCAACTGCGATGGAAAGACCAGGTGGAGAAGGATTTGGCTTCACTTGGAATTTCCAATTGGCGTCAGTTCGCACAGAAAAGAAACGACTGGCGTGCTTTGTTGAACTCGGCCAAAATCGCTTAGGCGGTTACAGCGCCAAATAAGAAGAAGAAGAATCTAAAATAATTACACTCGTCGTTATTTGGATGAACAGTATACACAAGTTGAATTTGACTTTTTAAACAGGTGACCAGCATTTTGAAACCCATTTCGATTGATACCCATATTGTAATCATTCATTCAACTTATTATATAATTTGAATGTAACTATTGAAACGGGGTGGCCACCTTAACCTACTGTCGCAAAGGTCCTGCCACATACCGAGTATGTCCTCCAGCAACTGTTTGCATTCAATGTCGAAACATTTTAACACACTAAGGCGTAAACGATATTATTACAAAAGATATATGTATATATAAAATAGGTTAAAAAACACATTGTACAAATGCATGTACATAAGCTGAAAAATTGCTAATATATGAGTTTTGGTGGTGTGAGGAAGGGAAGCGTTGAACGCATACTATGTGCAAGATGAATAACCTTATAAAAATAAAAATAAATAGTTTGAAATATATATGTTATATAGTAAAAGGAGTTCCATAATTTACGCGAGATTTAAATTAAATTGAAATTGTCTCCAAACCAAATTTGACAACGGATGACGGAAATTCGTTCCGAAATAAATTGAAACACTTAGATTTTAAAATTGTATTTTGTTTTTATTTAAACATAGACTACGTTTATGCGTTTGTCTTTTCGCGAAACCATTTAATAAAATGTAGTTAAACTACATGAATTACATACATAAAAAAATTAACTACGTTTCATGAAATTACCAACACATAAACGTTGGCCTGGCTTTACTGGAAAATACGCGCTCCTCGAAATTTTCCCGATTTTCAAAGAAGTATCATCCAAAGAAGATTCCAGCTCAAAATCCGCATAAAGCAGTGGAATTTTGTAGATACATTTGTTTTTCGACATTCACATTCACATCTGAACCCCAAATGGGGCAATTATGCGATTAACGAAGCCAGCATTCCAGCATTTGCCTGATGTGCTATTCCAGAGGCGAAAAACCCACTGTGTTTTTATTTAATTTAAATTTCGCGTATATTATGGGACACCCTTTATGGTGTATGCATTTACATTCCAAAAACTTTAACTTAAAAAACCAAGACATATCAATACCTAACGACTTGAGCATTCCACTTTCGCTACACATGTGAATATGTAAGTGTTTTTATACTCTGACATGATTATTTTGCGTCTGGATTCTTTACAAATCAATAACACTGTTGCACAAAAATTATCTTAATAAAATTTAAATGAAATTGAAAGGGTTATTTTGTATCTACAACTAACCTGTAACTAGTCCACATTATTAAAATAATAGTCAGTCTCAGTTTTTTGCAACAGCATTTAAGTAAAATTTAATAAAATACGCTTGAAAACTGTATTTAATGAAGAAAAATAAATAATCTTTTGATTTTATTTAGGATTTTCGAGAACATTTAGCATCAGGTACATCTCTTTTTAGTGTCCAACAGTAGTCAGCTAACATATTTGGACTCCATTTGTCCTGGTACCATTTTTCTATGTTAGATATATCCTGATGCAACCGCTCGTCGCTAACGGCGCCCAAATTTTCGGGAAAAAATTTAAATGTGAGTGTAAGAAGTTTATCTTGAGCGACATATTGCATCCCGTATTCTCGTAGGGTGTTCAAAGCTTGCTGACCAACTCTTCATAGTTTTCGGCTTTGTGGTTTCCAAGAAAGTTACGAAAAGCATTTCGAAAACTTGTCCATGCTGATTTTTCGATCGGATTAAGTTTTCAAACTGTTCATCAGCCACTAGGTCTCTAATTTGTGGGTCTACAGATTTCCTTCTTTTATTTGGGCATCACTGATTTTTGGGAATTTCTGTTTTTTTTTAGTACGACATTGACTTTTAACAGTTAGTGGACCCCAAATATAACAAAAGTTACGAGGATGAGTTTATCTTGAGCGACATATTGCATCCCGTATTCTCGTAGGATGTTCAAAGCTTGCTGACCAACTCTTCACAGTTTTCGGCTTTGTGGTTTCCAAGAAAGTTACAAAAAACATTTCGAAAACTTGTCCATGCTGATTTTTCGATCGGATTAAGTTTTCAAACTGTTCATCAGCCACTAGGTCTCTAATTTGTGGCTCTACAAATTTCCTTCTTTTATTTGGGCATCGCTGATTTTTGGGAATTTCTGTTTTTTTTTTTACTACGACATTGGCTTTTAACAATTAGTTGACCCCAAATATATAACAAAAGTTACGAGGATGATTTACATACACTCTGGGCATCTTATTACGATGTGTAGAAAAACAATCACAAAAAATGCCGTTTTAATGTCAATAATAATTTAACGTTAGTTCATCAGAAGCACACTTTGGTAAGCAAAATACGCGTAATAACTTCAGTCAATTTTTGGGGAAAACTCAGGGTAATTGAATAAAACTATGTATGAGGTTTATATACTGTTAGGTAAAAGTATCTAAAAAAACACCTTAATTTTGCTTAACAAAACCACTGTTTATCAGTGTAATTTGTGGTTAACGAAAGGCAAAATGGAAGCTTATGTGCACTGCTATTTACAATTTCAATTGATCAGAAGCACACTTTGGTAAGCAAAATACGCGTAATCAAAGTTAATTTTGTTTAACAAAACCACTGTTTATCAGTGTAATTTGTTGTTAACGAAAGGCACTGCTATTTAGACAATACGTACACAGAAAAATCGCAATTGCACTCAATTAGTCTTTGACCATTTTATTTAATTTTTATTCGTTTACATTTATAAAAAGTGTAATCTAGTTTAAGTGTCTAATAAATTGGAGCAATAAACATATCTAATAAAACTAAATAATTGTGTTTAAAATAAGTAGGTGTTATTAGGTGTTTTGTTTGACGTAAAAGATGGCGGCTGCTCAATTTGCTCTAATTATGTTGAGCTTGGCTCTGGCTGCAAAAATTTAGGCCCTTATTATGACTTGCATTCGATTTTTGATCTTCGCTGGTTATCGAAAATCGAAGATCGAAAGTGCAATTCATATGCAACCGTGCCAAAATTTTCGTTGAGTATCGAATTTTCTGTCGAACAGCATTTTGCTTTCGATGGTGTAGCGAAACTTGTGAAAATTTTATGGTTTTGCATTTTTTTCTTACTTTTTGGCGGCTAGACACTAATTTTAAACAATTTTTATTAATTTCATGTAGTTCTTACGTCGTGAATACTAAACACAACCTCGAAAGGCTGGTTTTACTCGTGAAAGATAAACCCAATACTCAGTTGGCGCGATCTCTGAGAACAAAATCGTAGAGCTGTTGATAGTTTTAATATATTTTAAATAGATTTGGCTCACAAACGGCTCTTTAGATAGTCGGATAGTTTTTAATAAATCTGTAGACAAATTTCTCTACATTAAACATTTTCTACTCCTACCAGTTTACTAAGCTCTCATCCTCTGACGAATCGTTGAACCAGAACTCGTTGTACGTTTTTATAAACTCGCTTTTTTTATTTCATCATAATTTGCACAAATTTACATAAATATGCGTAAGGACACAATTTAGTTTGCTCGATTTGTAAACAAAGCTTCTCAGCGGTGAAAAATATACTATTCTGAACAACCTAAACAAGCGAAGTTCTCAATAGCGCTGTTCTTCATCGAATGAGCGTCATAATAACAAATGAAAATTCGTTCGATCAGCACTTTCGACCACAGTCGAAGATCGAATGCAACTCATAATAGGGGCCTTAGTTTCCTGCTATTTTATTTCCATGCAATTTTTGCGTATGATGAAAATAACGTAAAATTTTTGTATATGGCAACATTCATTTTACAGCAGTTTGGCCCAACGGTTTTAGTTTGATGTGAGTCACCAATCTGAGTTATTTATGCAAAGGCTTCGTGGGATGATTTGTGTGTTATTTAATAAAAAAAAATGGGTTTCTTTGAAAATTAGGTATGAACTAAACACTCGTATTTAAGAGTTCACGTTTATTTGAAACTACAACCACTGATCTATATTCACAATTTGTGTCGAATTGTTCGAAGCAATGTGTCTACAGCGAGAACTAATTGTTTTCTCTATATTTTTTTTCAACAAAGTCATCAACGAAGGCGTCGTGAAATCCTATTTATTTATTAACCCACATTTGAACTAACTCCTCCACCAAAATAATGTGTATGCAAAGCCAACAACTTAAAAATCAATTCAGAAAATTTTAAATATACCACAAAAGTATACATACAGAGAATTTTTAACAATGTATAAACTTTTATATACCAATATAAACCAATTTTTTTTTTTAAATATGGTTCATACTACAACAAAAAACATAAAAATTAAATATCTTAAAATTGATAATGTGCACGGTCCCGATATGCGTTTATACCAAGGTTTTGTTTAACATTAATAAAATCTGGGGCTGGGAGTTCTATCCAGATTTTTTAATATCCGAATAATATATATACTCGAATATCTGAATAAAAAATCCGATAGCAAAAAAAATTATTTTAGATCTCAGTAAACAAAAAAATACGGACTAGATAAAAACTTAAGTATATAAATGGTTCATCCACTAGAAGATAAATAGTCATGGAGGGAAGATTTAAAGCAGCTTTTGTTGATTTTGGTTTTGACGGCAGGGGGAATAGAATTCCAAATACGAATAGCGTTAATGAAAAACAGTGGGAGAACCTTTAAAGTTCTATGAAGGCAGAATTAAGTTAGAGAAACGTTCCTCCATTATTTGGTTTCATAGGGATTCGGATACCTTTTCATTGAGGTAGTAAAGAAAATTCGCTTAAGTGCTTTTTTCGGTTATGCGCACAAGTTTTTCGTGCAAAGAAGGATGGGCGACTAAGCAAAATACACTTTATCTTATTAGTAATTAAAGTTAAATTTTTTTTTTTTCATTGCGAAAAGAAGCATTTCCGAATTACCGTGCAACAACCTATTTCCATTTTTAACCGACTTCACAAAAAGGAGGAAGGTTATCAATTCGTCGGAATATGTAAAGTCATGTATGTTTTATGTAAAGGCATTCGTAACAACCAAGAATATCATTGTTTTATTTAGAGTATTTAGTATATTGTATTTTGTATTGTGGATATAATTTAGCATAGATACAAATTCTTTTAATACTGAGTCAACATTAACATCCACATTGCGATGAGTATTGAGAAAAGCTAGACCATTGTGTGCTCATTCTCTGCCCATGCCTGCACATTAGACTGCGCCTTAATTGTATGGAGAAAATTTTGTGTTTAGCTACAAAGCATGACTCCCCATAGAAATAATATGTTGGTCATAAAAACGTGCCCTGCGAAAAATTTAAAAAATCAAACGGAAAGACGTCCCTCGAAAGGCCCTTAAGTTCAGCATTTTCATGTAACTTTTCACAAAGTGGTCAAAATTGCCTATAAGTCAGTGGGAAATTTAATATATTTTAATGGCACTTGATGTAGTTTTGCCCCCCGTTGTCATATATGGCGAACCTATTTTTAAACCTTCCCAACTTTTAAAGTTATTGAGGTTTTTTCCACGTAAAATTTCGATAGGAATCCATAAGTTAGATTTTAGCCAAGTAAATTAAGATCGAATTGGTACGAAGAAAAAAATTTTAGTATCGAAATTTCATGCAGTTTACTTCTATTTGACACATAGATCATGGACCACAGTCTCTAAATTTCATACCGGAACATTCCGCCATCCTGGATTTTAGGTTTTTTCGGGTGTTTGCGATTTTTAAGCTTATTTTGCATTTTTCGTAAAAACGGTTGTACACAAATTTAGAATTTCCTACATTTTTATACAAACTTTCAAAACAAATAATTTTTTGTAAATAATTAGCAAAAAGTCCGAAAAAATTTTGCATTGACACGGTTTTCGCCATTTTTCAACAATTTCTGATAAAAATGCAAAGCATATTCAGATGCGAAAGTTGTAGGAAACTTTTCTAATTAACGGTTAGTTTAGATGCCATATTTGAGACGCCATGTTCGGCTTTTCCTATGATTTAACTGGTTTCTCCATGCTAACTAATTCATATTTACGAATTAATTCTTCAACAACCCAGTTTTGGCTTTAATGATGTTTTGAAACTTGGGTAACAAAATATTGCAACAAAGTAGCATTACGCTACGATATGAAAGCATGCATAATAGTTCGATTTTCATCGCATTTTTTATAAAAGTACATCAACCACGCGTTTTTGCTTAGCGGCGTTCATTGTCGTAAACTTTTGTCTTTGACGTTTCTCCTCTATCTACCAAATATAATCGATAAATCAGGGTTGCAGATGGACAAGTTATTTTTTGAATACAGAATTATTTTATGTCTTGGGTTTCTGGGGAGAAATTTTGTATTCTTAGTTACGTATTGGATAGTTCTACAAAAAAAAAAAACAATATAAAAATATTGTAATATTTATTAAGGGTAGCAGTCTACCGGATATCCGAATCTGGCTCTTGTTTTTTTTTTACATGGTATCCGGAATCCGGTTATCCGGAAAAACCTCTATCCGGCACATTCCTATATTGGACAAACTTTTTTTGTACTTAAAGCTCTTTTTTTTTCTTAATTAAGAGCTTTTTTTTTAATAAGTATATCATTCTTATTAACCGCATAGCTTCAGCGGCCGATTTTTTTGTACTGCGAGGGTTAAGTTAAACATCTTTTTAACGTAAAATAACGGTTAAATGGTTTTAGAGGGGCTAATTTTATATAATTTTAAAAAGATTTCGGTGTAGTTGGAAATCCTGTAAAACCATTTCAATCATTATTTTACATAAAAAAATGTTAAGCTTATGAGTTTACGATGGTTAACACGTATTGTAAATCCCCTAGTTGTTATCCCTTTAAAGAGCTTTACCAACTTCCATCACTATATTTTTTTTTAATTCGTAAAACTGACATGATTTTCTAACAAAAAAACAACCCTTAATATAGAGTAAAAATATTTTATACAGGCAGGTTCTGCAATTCACTTCCGAGTGAATTTCAACCCCTGCCAATTCGAATTCAAAGCGAATTTTATTGTAATTCCCTCGGAATTAAATTCCAGAACCTGCCTGATAGTTTTTCACATTGTGGTATCACCCGTAAATATATGTATATGAATGTGAAATCAACAATATGCAAAATCCATATTCGTCCACCTCATATTTTACAACAAATACGCTCGTGCGTTTTAGAAGCAAAATTGTAAGATTTCAGGGATGCAAAATTCGTATTCGTACATCTAAAGTACTTGCCAGAAAAGGTTGTTCCGACTAGTTTAGTATTTCTGACTAGTAATCCGTGCATTCCGGCAGAGGCAGCTATTATGTGGAATAATTAAAACGGTCTTGAGGCTGCTATGAAAAATTCAAAAAAATGTATTTACGTTATGGCAATATGTGAATCACGCAAATAATATTCCGCCAAAGGCAACTATTTTTTTATTGTTCTTTAAACGGTCTTGAGGTTGCTATGAAACACTCAAAAATGTTTTATTTACATTGACGCATCATGACTAGTCATGGCACTATGTAAATCACCCAATTAAAAATTGACGGCACTCGTAAAATACATGTGGTCGTAAAATACGTTTCGTCGATGTTTTTGCAAAACCGCCTAAATCGCCGTTGTAGCAAAAATTAGAATTAGTAACCTTGAACTCCTGGCATGGATATGTATGAATAAACATCGCAAAACCGTTATTAAAATAACAGTTTTGTAAAATAAAAGCAAGAGAAAATAGTGCCTATCAAGGCAATACTTTCAAAGAAAACCCGTTTTTTCGCGGTTTTGCAATTATTGGATGGGCGGTTTTGCAGTGGCCGCCGCCTTAGCGGCACACTTAGGCCATAGATAGAAGGCCCATTGTGTTACCACAGTTGACACCGTTCAATTATCCTCGCTATTGAACCACTTCGGGTCGCTGATGAATCTCATCAGGCACCTCGCGACAATATTTGAAACCTCCCTAAGGTCGGCCAGGAACGGTGAACCCAGATGACGCAGCTTGCTTCTACACATTGTATGGCATTTACAAAAGAGATACAAGATTGTTTGCTCCTCTTCGTTGTTGTTGTTGTTGTTGTAGCGGCTACAACAACCCCGCCCAGATCGGTTGGTATCTCAGTCGTTGTCGTCAAGTTCCACTAACGGCAACCCTAGGAAGCGTGCAGCTTCTGTGGGGTTTGTCCACAGGGACAAGGCCGTTAGGGTTGTCGGGTTTTCCGGGCATGCGAAGAGATGTTTCGAGTCATGTGGGGTCTCTCCGCATGCCGGACACTCATTCGGCACATCCTCATTCAACCTACTCAAGTAGGAGTTCAACCTGCTGCAGTAGCCGGAGCGAAGTTGTGCGAGTGTTGTGCGTGTCTCCCGAGGCAGATGAAGCTCCGTCTCGTCTATGTCCGGGGGTGGTATGCCTAGAACGGCATTCACAGGTCTAGAGTCTACATAACTCGAGACTGAGTCCCTGTGAATGCCGTTCAGGGCCTGTCTGTACGCTGTCGGGTCCAGAGGTTGCTTAATGAACCTCTGGACTTCGTCCGTCAGTTCATATAGATGCCTCCTGACGTGCCTAGGCGAGGGCTCCTCTGCAAGCAGCTGTCTGCTTGGGTGGCCACTTCTGTGGCTCCCGATCAGGAACTGCTTGCAGAGCATTATATTGTGCTCCTTTACAGGGAGCATTTGCGCCTCGCCGTGCAGGTGGTGTTCAGGCGACATCAGGAGGCATCCTGTCGCTGTCCTGAGTGCGGTGTTCTGTACAGTCTGTAGCTTCGTCCACTGCGTCCTACTAGTCCCTGGCGACCACACTGGCGCTGCGTAGTTCAAAACCGGCCGGCCTATTGCCTTGTATGTTGCCAGCAACGTTTCTTTGTCTTTGCCCCAAGTACTGCCGGCTAGCGACTTGAGGACCTTGTTGCGGCTCTGTACTTTATTGACAATAGCGGTTGAGTGCGCAGAGAAGGAGAGCAGGCTGTCGAATGTTACTCCGAGTATTTTGGGGTTATTCACCGTCGGAATTGGTGTGTCATCGACGTGAATCCCCAGCGGTAGCCTGACCTCCTTCGTCCAGGTTGTGAACAGGGTCGCGGAGGATTTCGTAGGGGAGAGGGCTAGACACTTTGCAGTGAAGAAGCGAGAAAGTTCGGAGAGATAGCCGTTTACTTTCGAACACAGGTCATCAATTCCATTCCCAGTCGCCATAATCGAGCAATCGTCGGCATAGGAGACAATCGAGACTCCCTCTGGTGGTTGAGGGAGCTTTGAAATATAAAAGTTAAACAGTAGCGGGGAAAGGACACCACCCTGAGGAACCCCCTGTTTTATTTTTCGCTGCTTACTCGTTTTGTCTCTAAACATTACCGACGAATGTCGACCACTCAGATAATTTGCCGACCACCGTTTGAGCCTCTGTGGGAGAGAGGAGGCCTCTATATCTTCTAGTAGCGTGGAATGGCAGACGGTGTCAAACGCCTTTGACAAGTCCAACGCTACTAGAATCGTTCTCTCACAGGGACGGTTACGGTTAAGGCCACGAGTTATCTGAGTGTTTATGGCGTTAAGTGCTGTTGTTGTACTGTGCACTTTACGGAAACCATGCTGATGCTTCGCTGGGGTCAGGTGGTTTGTGAAGTACGGGAGTAGCAAGGCCTCGAGTGTCTTCGCTACCGGGGAAAGGAGTGTAATCGGACGATACGAATCTCCTTTGTTTGCAGGTTTCCCCGGTTTGAGCAGTGGGACCACTCTCCCCACCTTCCAGATGTCTGGGATGATGAGAGTGGCCATTGACAGGTTGAGGACCTCCGTTAGGTACGCTACCCCCGCAGGACCCAAATTTTTCAGCATCAGCATGCATATTCCGTCGGGACCCATGGCTTTGGAGGCTTTCGCCTTCCCGATGGCCACCTGAACTTCACCGCAAGTGAAAGCAAGGGGGGCACAGGTTGTTGGCAGTTTGTGCAGCCTTCTGGTCACTCGACGCTTGGCTTTGTCCACCGGAGGATGCAGTATGAACTGCCGGCTAAAATAGCTCGCGCATCGCTCCGGGTCCGACGAAGCATGGTCGCCGAAGGAAATTTCGACTCTGTCGTCGTGCTTCGTCGGATTAGACAATGACCTCACGGTTGACCAAAGCTTGCTCACACCAGAGGTGAAATTACAAGTCTTCAGATGCTCCTCCCACTTCTTCCGCTTATGTACGTTTACAAGTTGCCGAATCTCCGCGTTGAGATCCCTGATACGGGGATCTCCGGGATCGGCCTGACGAAGGCTATCACGCTCATCGGCTAGAACAGCCGCTTCGGCAGGGAAGTTTGGACGTGGGTCCGATATACATCCTGCCGGTATGAAGCGAGCTGCAGCAGCAGTGATAGCCCTGCGGAACTTACGTTCACCGAGATGGACGTCGGTTGGTGTGGGGAGCGCTGCGAAGGTGTTTTCGGTAAACTCCGCGTAACCTTTCCAATCAGCTTTAGAAAAGTTGATATAGGTCCGGTGTTTGGCGGAGGCAAAGTCGGTTGGTTTATCAATCGAGATGACTATGGGTAGATGGTCTGATGCTAGAGTCAGCATAGGTCGCCACGTTATGCTGTTTATCAGACCAGCGCTGACTATTGTGATGTCTGGCGAGCTACTGCAGTTACCCATAATCCTGGTGGGTGCGTCGTCGTTCATTGTGCAGAATGTCGAATCGTCTATCTGCTCAGCCAAGTCTGTTCCCCTACGATCGTTTGACAGGCTTGAGTGCCAAAGATCGTGGTGCGCATTAAAGTCACCTACTACCATACGGTTTTCACCTCTGAGGAGCGCACCTATATCAGGGTGATATCCTGCCGGGCAGCAGGTGACAGGGGGTATGTATATGTTAAATATTTCGAGCTCGACATCGCCTGACCGGATAGCGATGCCCTGACATTCTAGGGTGGTATCCCTGCGGTCGATGTCTGCTTCGATAAGACGATACTGCACGGTGTGGTGCGTGATGAACGCTAAGCCACCACCATTATCTCGCTCGCGATCTCGACGGTGCACGTTGTACCCGGCGCAATTCAACAAAGTTGAATTGCTGTGCAACTTCGTCTCTTGGACCGCAGCTATCAATATACCATGCCGACACATGAAGACGGTTATCTCCTCAATCTTGCTCTGTAGCCCGTTGCAGTTAAATTGAAGGAGCTTCATGTGGTTCGGGAGACGTGTCGTGATGTGGGGTGTAAGTGAAGTGTATGTTCTTGCCGCCGTTGGCTGTGTGTGCTGCTGAGGTGATTGCCGCCCTGTGGTGGTGGTGGGGGGCGTCGCAATTGGAGTCTGCGACCGAGCAGCGCAACACGGGCCCTCGAAGTTCCCCGTCCAATCTCGCGTGGTACGCAGACCTGAGCATGCCCTAAAGTGGCACCAGCCAAGGCAGGTGTTGCACTTGACTGATGTCACATTACGGAATATCCTGGTCTGACATACCGTGCAGATTGTAGGGGGAACCAGGAGTTGTTGGCGGCGGCGTGTGGGTGGTGGTGCGGTTGTGTGTGTTATGTGGTCTGTAGTGGCTGTGGTACGGTCTGTGGTGTTATTATGTTGTTGTGTTGTGGTGACTGTGTGTGGCTGCTGTGTGAGTGTGTGGGGCTGCTCGGGCGGACTATGGTTAGCCGTGGAGGCTGCTCTGTTTGAGCAACAGGGGGCCACGTACGACGTGGTCCACTGTCTGTGTGTCCGTAGTCCCGAGCAGACCCTGAGGTGACTCCACCCCTCGCAGGCATTGCACTTGACTGAGGTGGAGTTGTGGTGTAATCGTCTTCGGCATACACAGCAGGTGTATGTTTCTGGCCCAGGGTTTGACTCGATGCCAGCCCTGAGTAGGAGAATACGTAGTGAATGTAGCCCTATGGACGGACAACTTCTAAGATACTTCGCCGACCTAAACGGGGTTAGATCGCCGAAACAACAGCCCTTGGTCGGGTGAAACCCGAGTCATTCCGGTACGTAGAACCGGCTGTCGTGGGAATGGCAGGTCTTCGTCGTCCTTGCAGGTTCTGAAACATCTACAGGAAGGCACGCCGAGCATTTCTGCATCCTTACCTATCAGACAGTGCCCGGTTAGAGCCCCAACGACACTAGATATATCATCTCTTCTAAAAGACTATACCCTTCGTGACCGCTGCCGGTCCCATTTAGGCCAAGTCTGCATGGAAATTCGGCAAGTCGTACTTTGACTCCATCTTTCTTCACCTTGTGTGGAAACGAATTCACTAAGTAGCAGCTTGCTACTTATCGAGTTTCGAACTATCTGTATAGACGTCAATACTATCGGGTGGAGTGTTGAAATCTTCTTTCCACTAATATACAAGAGTGTCCCTGGGCTTCAGGTTGCCATTGGGATGCCTCTCTTAAGCAAATAGCAGCGAGCACTGCCATCTGCTTTCCTACCAAATCCAGTGGCAGAAGATCTAAAATAAAATATATAATATAATAAAATCAGGGCTTGTTGTTGTTGTTGTTGTTGTAGCGGCTACAACAACCCCGCCCAGGACGGTTGGTATCTTAGTCGTTGTCGTCAAGTACCACTAACGGCAACCCTAGGAAGCGTGCAGCTTCTGTGGGGTTTGTCCACAGGGACAAGGCCGTTAGGGTTGTCGGGTTTTCCGGGCATGCGAAGAGATGTTTCGAGTCATGTGGGGTCTCTCCGCATGCCGGACACTCATTCGGCACATCCTCATTCAACCTACTCAAGTAGGAGTTCAACCTGCTGCAGTAGCCGGAGCGAAGTTGTGCGAGTGTTGTGCGTGTCTCCCGAGGCAGATGAAGCTCCGTCTCGTCTATGTCCGGGGGTGGTGTGCCTAGAACGGCATTCACAGGTCTAGAGTCTACATAACTCGAGACTGAGTCCCTGTGAATGCCGTTCAGGGCCTGTCTGTAAGCTGTCGGGTCCAGAGGTTGCTTAATGAACCTCTGGACTTCGTCCGTCAGTTCATATAGATGCCTCCTGACGTGCCTAGGCGAGGGCTCCTCTGCAAGCAGCTGTCTGCTTGGGTGGCCACTTCTGTGGCTCCCGATCAGGAACTGCTTGCAGAGCATTATATTATGCTCCTTTACAGGGAGCATTTGCGCCTCGCCGTGCAGGTGGTGTTCAGGCGACATCAAGAGGCATCCTGTCGCTGTCCTGAGTGCGGTGTTCTGTACAGTCTGTAGCTTCGTCCACTGCGTCCTACTAGTCCCTGGCGACCACACTGGCGCTGCGTAGTTCAAAACCGGCCGGCCTATTGCCTTGTATGTTGCCAGCAACGTTTCTTTGTCTTTGCCCCAAGTACTGCCGGCTAGCGACTTGAGTACATTGTTGCGGCTCTGTACTTTATTGACAATAGCGGTTGAGTGCGCAGAGAAGGAGAGCAGGCTGTCGAATGTTACTCCGAGTATTTTGGGGTTATTCACCGTCGGAATTGGTGTGTCATCGACGTGAATCCCCAGCGGTAGCCTGACCTCCTTCGTCCAGGTTGTGAACAGGGTCGCGGAGGATTTCGTAGGGGAGAGGGCTAGACACTTTGCAGTGAAGAAGCGAGAAAGTTCGGAGAGATAGCCGTTTACTTTCGAACACAGGTCATCAATTCCATTCCCAGTCGCCATGATCGAGCAATCGTCGGCATAAGAGACAATCGAGACTCCCTCTGGTGGTTGAGGGAGCTTTGAAATGTAAAAGTTAAACAGTAGCGGGGAAAGGACACCACCCTGCGGAACCCCCAGTTTTATTTTTCGCTGTTTACTCGTTTTGTCTCTAAACATTACCGACGAATGTCGACCACTCAGATAATTTGCCGACCACCGTTTGAGCCTCTGTGGGAGAGAGGAGGCCTCTATATCTTCTAGCAGCGTGGAATGGCAGACGGTGTCAAACGCCTTTGACAAGTCCAACGCTACTAGAATCGTTCTCTCACAGGGACGGTTACGGTTAAGGCCACGAGTTATCTGAGTGTTTATGGCGTTAAGTGCTGTTGTTGTACTGTGCACTTTACGGAAACCATGCTGATGCTTCGCTGGGGTCAGGTGGTTTGTGAAGTACGGGAGTAGCAAGGCCTCGAGTGTCTTCGCTACCGGGGAAAGGAGTGTTATCGGACGATAAGAATCTCCTTTGTTGGCAGGTTTCCCCGGTTTGAGAGGTTTCCCCGATTTGAGCAGTGGGATGATGTCTGGGATGATGAGAGTGGCCATTGACAAGTTGAGAACCTCCGTTAGGTACGCTACCCCCGCAGGACCCAAATTTTTCAGCATCAGCATGCATATTCCGTCGGGACCCATGGCTTTGGAGGCTTTCGCCTTCCCGATGGCCACCTGAACTTCACCGCAAGTGAAAGCAAGGGGGGCACAAGTTGTTGGCAGTTTGTGCAGCCTTCTGGTCACTCGACGCTTGGCTTTGTCCACCGGAGGATGCAGTATGAACTGCCGGCTAAAATAGCTCGCGCATCGCTCCGGGTCCGACGAAGCATGGTCGCCGAAGGAAATTTCGACTCTGTCGTCGTGCTTCGTCGGATTAGACAATGACCTCACGGTTGACCAAAGCTTGCTCACACCAGAGGTGAAATTACAAGTCTTCAGATGCTCCTCCCACTTCTTCCGCTTATGTACGTTTACAAGTTGCCGAATCTCCGCGTTGAGATCCCTGATACGGGGATCTCCGGGATCGGCCTGACGAAGGCTATCACGCTCATCGGCTAGAACAGCCGCTTCGGCAGGGAAGTTTGGACGTGGGTCCGTTATACATCCTGCCGGTATGAAGCGAGCTGCAGCAGCAGTGATAGCCCTGCGGAACTTACGTTCACCGAGATGGACGTCGGTTGGTGTGGGGAGCGCTGCGAAGGTGTTTTCGGTAAACTCCGCGTAACCTTTCCAATCAGCTTTAGAAAAGTTGATATAGGTCCGGTGTTTGGCGGAGGCAAAGTCGGTTGGTTTATCAATCGAGATGACTATGGGTAGATGGTCTGATGCTAGAGTCAGCATAGGTCGCCACGTTATGCTGTTTATCAGACCAGCGCTGACTATTGTGATGTCTGGCGAGCTACTGCAGTTACCCATAATCCTGGTGGGTGCGTCGTCGTTCATTGTGCAGAATGTCGAATCGTCTATCTGCTCAGCCAAGTCTGTTCCCCTACGATCGTTTGACAGGCTTGAGTGCCAAAGATCGTGGTGCGCATTAAAGTCACCTACTACCATACGGTTTTCACCTCTGAGGAGCGCACCTATATCAGGGTGATATCCTGCCGGGCAGCAGGTGACAGGGGGTATGTATATGTTAAATATTTCGAGCTCGACATCGCCTGACCGGATAGCGATGCCCTGACATTCTAGGGTGGTATCCCTGCGGTCGATGTCTGCTTCGATAAGACGATACTGCACGGTGTGGTGCGTGATGAACGCTAAGCCACCACCATTATCTCGCTCGCGATCTCGACGGTGCACGTTGTACCCGGCGCAATTCAACAAAGTTGAATTGCTGTGCAACTTCGTCTCTTGGACCGCAGCTATCAATATACCATGCCGACACATGAAGACGGTTATCTCCACAACCTTGCTCTGTAGCCCTTTGCAGTAAAATTAAAGGAGCTTCATGTGGTTCGGGAGACGTGTCGTGATGTGGGGTGTAAGTGATGTGTATGTTCTTGCCGCCGTTGGCTGTGTGTGCTGCTGAGGTGGTTGCCGCCCTGTGGTGGTGGTGGGGGGCGTCGCAATTGACGTCTGCGACCGAGCAGCACAGCACGGGCCCTCGAAATTCCCCGTCCAATCTCGCGTGGTACGCAGACCTGAACATGCCCTAAAGTGGCACCAGCCAAGGCAGGTGTTGCACTTGACTGATGTCACATTACGGAATATCCTGGTCTGACATACCGTGCAGATTGTAGGGGGAACCAGGAGTTGTTGGCGGCGGCGTGTGGGTGGTGGTGCGGTTGTGTGTGTTATGTGGTCTGTCGTGGCTGTGGTATGGTCTGTGGTGTTATTATGTTGTTGTGTTGTGGTGACTGTGTGAAGCTGCTCGGGCGGACTGTGGTTAGCCGTGGAGGCTGCTCTGTTTGAGCAACAGGGGGCCACGTACGACGTAGTCCACTGTCTATGTGTCCGTAGTCCCGAGCAGACTCTGAGGTGACTCCACCCCTCGCAGGCATTACACTTGACTGAGGTGGAGTTGTGGTGTAATCGTCTCCGGCATACACAGCAGGTGTAGGTTTCTGGCCCTGGGTTTGACTCGATGCCAGCCCTGAGTAGAAGAATACGTAGTGAATGTAGCCCTATGGACCGTCAACTTCTGAGATACTTCGCCGACCTAAACGGGGTTAGATCGCCGAAACAGCCCTTGTAAAACCCGAGTCATTCCGGTACGTAGAACCGGCTGTCGTGGGAATGTTCAGGGCTTCTTTTGGCGTGGTTCTGAGCGCTCCGCTTATGTACATCCTACTGGACCTTTTGACGTCAGTGAGAAGCCTGATGTTGACGCAGGCTACCACACGAACGCTCCATACAGGCGGATTGGTCTAACGACTGCTTTAAATATCCATCGGCAAATCCGGGGACTGAGGCCCCATCTCTTGCTTATGGCCCTTTCACAAGTATAGCCTTCTCATAGCGCTGCTCTATATTATCATTCCAGTTCAGCTTCTTATCTAAAATAACGCCTAGAAATTTGGCTTTTGTAGCGAGACTTAACCGGACGCCGTTTAGCCCCGGTTGGAGTAACCGAAGGCATTTTATACCTTATCGTGAAGAGGACGAGCTCACATAGCGTTTGCGGAAACAATCCACTGAACGCGATCGCAATGTCATCGGCGTATGCAACGACTTATCCCACTTATGATCACATATATGTATCACGGTAACCGTTTTACCAATTTGTACCAAACTCTGTATGGTTATTGTGCGTGCCACACAAAAGCAAGGCTTAGAAAATTATTGAATACTAAAATTGAGGTCGCTTTTCATATAACGGTAAATGTCAGAACTGCCTGAAACTTCAATATTTCGAAATTTAAGGACTCAAAATTGATTCACCCCGGCTAACCATGTAGCGGTAACTTTCGGAAAGGTGATAATCATATATTTAATACTTGCGCCGGGTATTTAATGTTCGGCTTCGCCTGAACTTAGACTTTCTTACTTGTTATTCTTAATTATACAGTATTGGACATATCTATAGCACCCCCCTTTCAAAGCGATATTGTTTGCCACTTATGTTTAATTATTTGTTTTTAAGAATTTTCAATTAAAATACAGTTCATTCTCCAATAAAACCCATATAAACCAATGTTTTAAACTTTTTAAAAGACCGCAAAAAAGTGCAACAAACTTTCACCTAAATTTCAAACTTTTTTCTCAGAAGCTCTAGAATTTTGAGTATTCTAAAAAATCAACGGTAATTTTTAGCCACTTGAAACTTGCACATTGTTAGACTAAAATTGAATGGGCTATAAAACTGTGTATTCAAAAAAATTCTACCGCTTCTGAGAAAAAAGTTTGAAATTTGGGTGAAAATATGTTGCACTTTTTTGCGGTCTTTTAAAAAGTTTTAAGCTTGAGTGTATGTGAGTTTTGTGAGAGAATGAACTGTATTTTAATTGAAAATTCTTAAAAATAAATAAATAAACATGAGTGGCAAACAATATCACTTTGAAATGGGGGTGCTATTGTATTGGCCAATACTGTATATGTAACAACGCCCCAAATGTCTGGGTATGAGTGCCAATTAAAGTTTTTGGTTTTATGAAATGCTGATTGGGCGTTAAGTGCTAATACGATTAATTGCAATCGTACATACTTTTCAAACAAGGATACATTATTTGTCAATCGTCATGCGGAATATGAAAAATATGAAGGTCATATGAGCAACTTCCCGATGAGCAACTTCCCGATGAGCTGAAAATGCTTGCATATTATCAAACTGACGAAAACGGTGCTATGATGACCCATGCCTACGAAGAAGTACCGAAGTACTGTACATTAAAACTGGTATATCTCGAGAAAGAAACGGCGAGTCGCAACAAACGAAAATGAATTTTTAAGGGAAAGAGCTAAAGATGCCCTAAGTAGAAACGACCAAAAGAGTTTTTTGTTTTCATAATATAACCTCAAATATCCCCAAAATTCGTCTTTTTGGCACTTTGAAGTTAGGATATCTCAGAATCCTGACGTGCCAGAGAAATTCTTGGAAAATTGGATTTAGCACCAAAAAATATACAAAAAGACATGTGTTTTGCTCAGGTGGTAAAAAAAAACCAAAATTTGTCTGCGTAATCCAATTTAAACTTTTTGCAATGTTTTTCATGTGTAGGTATATGTATGTACGATACACTTTATTATTATTTGTTTATTTAATTTATTGAATACTGAGTTTTTCACAAAGCTTAGAAATTTTAAACTTGTGAATTTTATTGTTAAACAAACTAGCATTTTTTTAAACAGTAGTTTAATCAAATTAAAATAAAAAACTTTTAATTAATTTATTATTATATTTTATTGTGTTCATTTCATGTTCATAAGACAAATTAAATATAAACTTTTAACAGCGTGTTCTAACACGCGCAAAAAACGGCGCACTTTTGTACAATATAGAAAAGTGGCAACTGTCAAACAGCACGATTCACGAATACCATGACAAAACGAGATTATATTGGTGTAATTATAATACAATTTTTGTATAAGTTGTCGTCGAATAAAAGTGAGGATAAACGTGACAACGCAGGCTTTTCTGCGCATTTTTCTGACAACTTGCTAAAGCGATAGTACTTACTGTTTCCCGTGTAAACATTCAAGAAGTACTTTTTGCAAATTTTCATATATCCCTTTCTGAAATAAAAATTGAAAGATTTAAAGATGTAATTGAAAGAACGCAAGCCGCTTTTGGGAAATAATGCCAGCTTTCCCTGGTGTACTAGTAATTTCCATCAAAGCTTATAGAATAAAAGATTGCGCCAATCGAGCTGAAGGCAACCGGGTGTAATGTCACAAAAGCGAAGGAATGAGAGAGCAAAGAAAAATTTTAAAGAACAAGAGGAAGAAGCTAACATGTGGTACGAAATACTCATGTAAATGTAGATAAAATTGTACCTACTACTCTTCAGCCTTTTAAATTTGAACGTACATATATGCCATACAAACACACCATTTAAGAATGTGGGCCTCCTCGTGCAGGTGGTGTTGCGGCGACATCAGGAGGCATCCGGTCGCTGTCCTAAGAACCGTGTTCTGGCAAGTCTGCAGCTTCATCCACTGCGTCCTACTAGTCCCCGGTGACCACACTGGCGCAGCGTAGTTCAGAACCAGCCGGCCAATTGCCCTGTACATTGCCAGCAACGTTTCTTAGTATTTGCCCCAGGTGCTGCCAGCTAGCGACTTGAGGACCTTGTTGCGGCTATGTACTTTGTTGACAATTGCGGTTGTATGCGCCGAGAAGGAGAGCAGACTATCGAATGTTACTCCGAGTATCTTCGGGTTGTTCACCGTCGGAATTGGTGTATCATCGACGTGAATTCCCAGTTGGAGTCTGGCCTCATTCGTCCACGTGGTAAAAAGTGTGGCTGAGGATTTTGTAGGGGAGAGGGTTAGGCTCCGAAGCGAGAAAGCCGGCGAGATAAACGTTTATTTTCGAGCACAAGTCATCAATTCTATTCCCAGACGCCATGATCGAACAATCGTCAGCATAAGAGACAATCGAGAAAGTTAAACAGTAATGGGGAAAGGACACCACCCTGTGGAACCACCCCTCAGATAATTCGCCGACCACCGTTTGAGTCACTCTGTGGGAGAGAGGAGGCCTCTATGTCTTCTAGTAGCGTTGAATGACTGACAGTGTTGAACGCCTTAGACATGTCCAGCGCTACTAGAATGGTTCTCCCACAGGGCCGCTTTCGGTTTAGGCCACGAGTTATCTGGGTGTTTATGGCGTTAAGTGCTGTTGTTGTGCTGTGCAGTTTACGGATATGAGACGGTTTTCTTATATTTAAGTTGCATCTTATTCCAATTTAGCTTTTTTGTGATTAAAAAAAAAACAATTATACCTACTCAACGTTAAATAAAGAAAAATTAAGGGAAAGTACAGGAAATTTTTGAAATTAATTGCAATCATAAATTTAACTTTCAATAGAACATCCCAGCTCCAATTTTTTTTTTTTTGTTCATCGATTGTATCGTTCTATGTAACTTTCAAACGGTATAGGCGTAATAAAAGGGGTTAAACAGACAACTTAATTACACGTATATTCAAACGAATTAATTTGTTAAGCACTTTCTGATGTTTATAAGTTCGTCATTTCTGATGTTTATAAGCTGCTTATGTGCACATTAAACTTCAAATAGTAGTATATGCGTCTGTGGGAAAAACTTTAATAAATTCTAATATATGAGATTAATTTTATTATGCATTTCTCTAACAGCTGTTATTTTTGTTTAAGCGTATGTGTAGCCATACATGTAGGTAAAGGTGCATTTATATGTAAGGCTCGTGTCTCTTTCTACTGAATCGAAAATATTTACTTACGATAATATTTTAGGCAATTTTCTGGTAGGCACTGAAGTGATTAATTGTCCCCAGACTAACGTACCGATGCCAAAAAATATGCACCATAGCCATTGGTCAAGAGATAATGCCTTAGTGGAGAAAGCCATTTTACCATATTGTATGATTACGACCTGAAATATTTATGCAATTATTTATGCAACACAGAATTAAAGAACTCTTAAACAATATACCTGGGCGATCATTGTAAAAACCCATATAGTGTAAAATATAGGATTTGTTAGCAGACCTTCTATCACGTTTCTTTGTCCATGTATTTTTCTTGCATTAATCTCATTAAATAAAGTCATCATAACGAATGTATTGAATATAATAGTAAAGTGTTGGGTAGGTCCGGCACCAAGATCTTGACCACGACCTGATTCAATATCAAGTATCCAATCGCCTGAAATACACAGAACACATAAATACCAGTTGAACATAATTATTTTGTTTGTATGGGTGAACTATTTTCATTCGAGTACAGTATTTATTTGCCAACTTAAATCTTACCCACAAAGAGCAGGCCGAAAATTATAAATAACTGATACAGGGCTTGTCCTAATATGTTTTTCATCATTGTGCGTGATATCAGTGGTTTGGTACGGCCGTAGGGTTTGCGCAATAACAAATCAGGTGTTGGAAGTTCAGTAGCCAAGGCCAAAGACGCAAGAGTGTCCATAATGAGATTTACCCACAACATTTGTACAGCCTACCGAGTTGATAATATATACATATATATAAACGTGTTTTTAAATTTTCGCATGGCCCTATTATGAAAGGCGACTGGTGTCCAATTGCTGGTCTGTTATCCGTATGTACTGTGGGTTATGAATAGAGATTAATCTTATTTCGAAGTTATTTGTAACTTTGATCCAATGTGTTTGACAATTTATGTAAAGAAATAGCAAAATATTCATAAGCAGAAAACAGAAAATTGCGCTCCCAGAGTCAGTAGCCGACAGCCAGCGAGCTGCCATACTCAATGCGAATTTTAGTATATGTTTGCCCATCGACTATCAGTTGTATTCACTATAGGGCCATAATTACAATTTTAAAGGAAATTACTTTAAGTGGTGAGTCCTGCACAGCACATGCACCAATAAATGCAACAATTACAGCAACAACATTGACAGTCAGTTGAAACTGCAAAAATTTAGCAATGGAATCATACACGTTACGTCCCCACATCACCGCTTTCACAATGCTGCTGAAATTATCATCTGTCAATATAATATCTGAAGCCTCCTTAGCCACGTCAGTGCCAGCAATGCCCATCGCAAAGCCTACGTCTGCCTTTTTCAACGCGGGACCATCGTTGGTGCCGTCACCAGTTACAGCGACTACTTCACGGTTTTCACTTACTTTACTATCAATGATACCTGCCAATTATTATTATAAATATAGTAGTATGAACTAACACTTTTTCTTGTATGTAAAAGATCTTACCTTTAACAAGCGTGTATTTGTCAGTAGGCGACGACCGCGCCAAAACACGCAGCTTTGGCCAAACTTTATCAAGCAAGTGTTGTTGGACCTGTCCGCAAACCATGCAATAGGAAATAACGAAAATTATATGAATGATCAAAGATTGCAAACGCAATTGACTCACATCTCCGTTACTGTCCCTAATACGACGATTGAATTCTTTGCCTTCCAATATAAGGAAATCTTCATTTGGACGCAGTATACCACATTTTGAGGCAATTGAACGTGCAGTGTTAATGTTATCTCCAGTAACCATACGAACAGTTATACCAGCACGTTGACATTTACGTATAGCATCAGGAACTTCCGGACGGACGGGATCTTCAATACCTACCACACATAAACACGTTAAGTTCGTCATAATATTTTCTTCATCATCCCAATTCGGTTCGCCATCAATATGAACTTCGTTAATAGCCGCTTTTCCAGGTACGAAATCTCGATAAGCGACAGATATGGTACGCAAACCATCGCAAGCCATTGGCTCAATAACTTCACGTATCAGCCTTTCTTGCATATCACGAGTGAATTTCTCCAGAACGCCGTCATGCCCATAAATGAAAGAACATCTAGATTTGTTTATTATAAAACACACTTCTTTATAATATCACGTAACATATTGTTACATACTTTTTTAGCATAATTTCTGAAGCTCCTTTTGAAAACAGGCGATAACCACCATTTGGACGAGGTATGACAGTACCCATACTTTTACGCACCGAATTAAAAGTATATACACGGGTGAATTTGTCCTCAGTAATTTCGTCCCGAATAGACTGATATTTCACTCCTAAACCTTGCACGAATCCCAATAGAGCACACTCAGTTTTGTTACCGACTTGAATGGGCAAGTCCCCAGGATTTTGTCCAGGCTGAAATAATGAAAATTATCATAATATATGTATATGGTATTCACACATTTATTTCACCCAAGAGTAAATCAGTTTAACTTAAATGCAAATTAAATTAGGGCTGCCAGACGTTTATAATCTAAAATCCGTACACGGGCGAAAATTGGTGCGTGAAAAATTTGTAGAAAATCCGTACGCAAAAAGCTATATAGGTAGATGAACACAGATAATCCTAATTCCAACGACATCAAAGATAACAACACTTTTTTCCACTAGACATATTTATTTTTAACATCACAGACAAAGTGATTGTTTCTCTGACTAGAACATTGTAGCAATCTATTACTATATTTAAAGTTAAGTTATTGCACCATTGCTATAAAAAAAAATAAATTAAAAGTATTAAATTCAATTACAAAACAATCACAAAAAATACTTCATTACACCAGGTGAAGCAATTAGAGCGAGAATAAAGAGTTTGACACATTTATTATACATTGCATTACAAGATAAAATTGGTTATTTCCATCTTTTTATTTATGACTTATATCCCAAGCAACTCCATACGCATTATAACTATACACAAAGTTTTAAGCAACATTATCAAAAAAAAAATCATTTGTCCTATACCCTTAATTAAAGTTGAATTTGATTTTTAAACAGGTGGTAACCCTTCCACATGTTGTTTAGAAATAAAGCCTTTTCAAAACCATTTTGATTAATACACATATTGTAGTAATTCAGTTAACTTAATTATATTTAAGTTTCTCCTCGCCGAGAGAGAGAGAGAGTATGCGTGTTTCTACAATCGGACCACGGCAACATAAGAGTCTATCGATGTCAAACCTTAATCAACTTTATTTTCGTTGTTTTGAAGGAATAATTGTACGTCCCGCTCTATTTACTTGATTTTAAACATTTACAATTTTAAATGTCGAAGAACGTCTTTTCTAAACATTTTGAGTTAAAATTTCTATAAAAATAATTTTGGCCGCCTAAATCGGCCAAATACCCCTATGTGCTTTCGTTGTATTAGAAAAAATGAGGTGTCAAATGAAAGCGGTTGGCCTCTACATAAGCATAAATGATATTTTTTTTTTTGAACAGGGTTGTTATCTGTTAGGACAATTAAATCTCAGTAAGCGAAGGTATCAGTTCTGCACCATCACTGCCAAATGAAATGGCTTAGGTTATAGATCTGCAAAAATTTATTATTTTTGAAGTAGGTTGCCACCTGTTTAAAAATTACAACAGCTTCACCGTTCCTTGGATAAAAAAATGAGATACCAAATGAGGGCATGGACCTCGCATGCACGAAAAAATGTATTTTTTGAGTTGGGTTGCCAGCTATTTAAAAATTACTCTTTGATCCTAACATAGCATAAAGCAAAGTTGAGATTTTTTCACCACGCCAATCTGAAATGTGCGGCCGCTGTGGTGTAGTGGTTAGCAGTGCGCGTTACCATTCCGCAGTTCTTGGGTTCAAGCCCGGTTCAACCCAACATCAAAATAAAAAATTTGGTTTTCTAAGGCAATGGCAAAACTCTGAGTGTATTTCCGCCATAAAAAACAGTTTCTTGTAAAAAATACAAGCGCCGTTCGTCGTCGGCGTAAAACTGCAGGTCCCTCCCCTTTGTGTGACAACATAAAGACATCACAAATCGTAGAAACTCGCCTAAGCACTAGCATACATATGTATGTGTAAGCGCCATTCTATTATCTATTATTATTATTAATCTCGAAAATTACAGAACAGATTTGGACGAGATTTTGCTTAACGTAATCTGTATTGATAGGTGTATTATTTTTAGTACTTAGAATTTCTATAGGGTTGCCACCTGTATACAAAAATTTAAGATCTTTTGGTTGAATAAGCTTTTGTTTTTAGTGGGGTTGCCGCCTCTTTAAAAATTACTACCTTGCCTATAATACGTGAACGCACTTTTTGTTAATGACATTAGATTTGCGCAGTTATTTCAATTTAAACAAGTAAGAAAGTCTAAGTTCGGGTGGAGCCGAACATTAAATACCCGGCGCAAGTATTAAATATATGTTTTTTCACCTTCCCGAAAGCTACCGCTAGATGGTAAGCCGGTGTGTATCAATTTTGAGTCAATTAGCGTCCTTAAATTTCGAAATATTGCAGTTTCGAGAATTTCTGAAATTTACCGTTATATGAAAAGCGGCCGTAATTTTAGTCCGATTTCTATAATTTTCAACGTTTTGCTTTTATGTGGCAAGCACAATAAAAATAGCGAGTTTGGTAAAAATTGGTAGAACGGTTACCGATATACATATATGTGATCATAAGTGGGCGGTGCCACGCCCATTTTCAAAAATTTTACCATAAACGTATTTCTTGGTAAAGAATTTTCGCAAGCATCAATTTTGAATAAATTAACTTTAATATTTACCAGGGACCGCAAATAACGATTATCCTTTGAAAATTCAACTCAAAAAATCACGCGGAAAGAGAAATGCTACGTGCATAAGGAGTAAACCAATATATTTCTTATTACTCGGAGTACCTTCAGCGGCGCTGATTTTTATTTTTTAATTTTTACTTATAAAAATCAAGTTTAATCATTATATTTTGAGTTTTATTTTTTACTCAGAAAATAATCGCTATGTTTTGAGTTTTATTTTTTGCTCGGAAAATAATCGTTACGTTTTGAGTTTTATTTTTTGCTCGGAAAATAATCGTTACGTTTTAAGTTTTATTTTTTGCTCGGAAAATAATCGTTACGTTTTAAGTTTTATTTTTTGCTCGGAAAATAATCGTTACGTTTTAAGTTTTATTTTTTGCTCGGAAAATAATCGTTACGTTTTAAGTTTTATTTTTTGCTCGGAAAATAATCGTTATTTCTTGAGTTTTATTTTTTGCTCAGAAAATAAAACTTAATTTTTGCGTATGCGTATGCGCATGCGTGAATAGACAGGGGGCGGCTGCATTGAACCTTTAACGCCACTGTGGAGTGGGTAATGAAAATACAGATACCAGGGCAGAAACAAAGATAACCACATTTACAAAGAAAAAGTGCAAAAAAGCGCATACGCATACGCAAAAATTAAGTTTTATTTTCTGAGCAAAAAATAAAACTCAAGAAATAACGATTATTTTCCGAGCAAAAAATAAAACTTAAAACGTAACCATTATTTTACGAGCAAAAAAATAAAACTTAAAACGTAACCATTATTTTCCGAGCAAAAAATAAAACTTAAAACGTAACCATTATTTTCCGAGCAAAAAATAAAACTCAGTTACTAACGATTACAAAGTGATTTTTATAATAAAACTTATAACCGTTACGGTCCCTGATATTTACTGATTTATGGAAGATTTTGTACTTCTCTAAATTACCGTTATATGGGATGTGGGCGTGGTTATTGTCCGATTTTTTAAATTTTCGGCCATTTAGTATGCTGCACCAAGGCCAACAACTGTGCCAAGTTTGGAAAAAATTGGTGCAGCCGTTACCAAGATATACACATGTAACCATAAGTGGGCGTGGCTACGCCCATTTTCCAGAAGTTTTTAATATTTTTCTTTTTTATCTAAAAATTGTTGTAAATATCAATTTTGAGTGAATAATCTTCAGTAGTTACTAAACCTACATACCAAATTTTGTTGCGATATTTCAATTTTTGATCGAGTTATCGTGTACACGGACGGACGGACAGACGGACAGACGGACGGACAGACAGACACGGCTTAATCGATTTCTCTATTCATTCTGAGCATTTATGTACATATTTGTCTATATCTATCTCGATCCGTTTTGTTCTCTGTTACAAACAACCGTTATGTGAACAAAATTAATATACCCTTGTGCACAAGTGCGGTCGGGTATAAAAATGAGGTCTTCAGATGTGCAATAAGGTTTTATTTTTTCGAAGAGGGTTGCCACCTATGCGAAAAATTATAAGATTTGGGCTGTTCGTTGGAATACGAAAAAAGAGGGATATGCAATAAGGTTTTATTTTTTGGCCACCTGTCTAAATTATTAAAAGCATAAGATGTCAAATGAAAGCGCTTGGCCATTCGGTTTTTTTTTGCAATAAGGCTTTACATTTTTTAATAGGGTTGCCACCGGTTTTCTCGAAATGCGTGTATGTGCATACTTATGTAGACATTAAGCGCATACGGGGCCGGATAGTAAATAAATTAATACTTTATCTATAAAGCAATTAAATTACCATTTTTATTTCTCATTTCGGTACAAGTCAAGTAATGATTTATTGCCTCTGAAAATGGTTTCGCTTTTTGCTCAAAAGCTCGCTGGTTATGCCACTGGTGTTAACGTACTCCACGTTGACGCCGACGATTGTGGAGATGAAGAAAGAACACATGAATAAGACAAAGAAGACGAGCGAACATCAACATTCATAGGAAGTCGGTCACCACTTGCCTCGACTGCCGGCCTATGAATGCCGTGATTGGAGCACAATCACTACCTGTAGAAGTGGTGGAGCTTCAACTACCAAAAGAGAGACCCGCGTTATCCTGGCTCAGTTACGGTTTGAATATTGTATCCGCCTCAACAGCTACCTGTCCAGACTCGACCCCAATATCCCCAATGAGGGCCCGGCATGTGGAGACTCCCCGCATGACACCAACCACCTCTTCATATACCAGCTCAATCCTACTCGACTGACACCCATCTCCTTTTGGTCCGACCCTATTGAAACAGTTTGACGACAATGATGAACCGAAATAGGCGGGACTTAGTAGTGCTGCTATAACAACAACAACAACAACAAGAACAACAACAACAATAAAGTATCTTCCAGTAAAATCAGCAACTCGGAGCTGGCTTGTTCAACAAATAAAAACCAATAAACTTTCTTACTGAAGTTCCACTGTGAGGGCGAACCACCGGGTGGCGCAACTGCTACATTTTCCTTTCTGTAGGTACTTTATTATGCTGTTAATTATCAACATTTTCATTTTCAATGTACTACATATGCCACTTGCCTAATTTTTTTATTAAATTGTGCACTTTGATTTGACTTCTGCGGGTGTGAACACGATACAATGTCGCTGCAGCTCCTATGCCATCTCATCAATAAAGTGACCATTTCCACGATGCTCGCGCAGATCGTCAATTTTCGGCTGCCATGAATCCAACACACAAGTTCACTCCTTTCATCCCATCACTTCACAACTTTTTTTTTATTCTTATTTTAATTTGGCCAGCGAATCAAAAATAAACCCGAACTGGCATATTAATGATGATAAAATATGACTTCTAATTCGATAAATAAATGGAACAAACTAGTGCACACACCAATTAAAATTAATTTCAAGTAGTTTTCAGCGAAGACTGGGCTTTTTTGAAAAATTTCATATGAAAACCACTTTTTTCTGTGAAAACATGTTTTCGATATTAGTCCGAACATGGTATTAGACTGTTTCGAGGTTCTTCTTTTTCATTTATTTTTTCCAGTTTGAAAATCGTTTATTGCAAAAAAAAATTTCTCAAATAGGAAAATTATATCATATAACTTGATGCTCCATTTACGGAAACCAGGTAATAATTTATGAAGTTAAGCAACTTTTTTTTAATACCGGCCTCAAATTTATGCGTTTATTTAAATTCTTTTGCGCATTGTGGCTAAGGAATTCTTTATCATTTTCTTCAAATTTGTATTTACAATATCGCCTTAGCAAACAAATTGGGTTTTTCGTACAATTTTTGGCAAGTGGGCAAAGCTTACTTACCCTGCAGCGAGTTCGGTAAGAATTATCGTTTTCGTACTAGTTATATTGCTAGTTTCAATAGCATATTTTGCTCCAGGTAGTAAGAAATCGAGCTATTGGTTACATATTGCACCTTCTAAAGGTTATTGGTCGTTTTAATATTGCATTAATAAAAAATTGGCATTTTTTATTTTTCTGAGTTATAAAGCCTTTTAGAGCGCGCTAATCTGCTAACCATAATAATAACATTGTAACAGTAGTGTTTTAAAACAAAAAATTGTTTCAAACTTTATAACACAACTTTTGCATTTGAAAAAAAAAAACCATGCTATCAATTCTCATAAAAAAAAGTTGAAAAACCTTTGGTTTTGTTTGTACTAAGTATGAAGAAGTGTTGCTGAACTTAAATTCCTTGGAATAGTTTGTAGTTGTGTTAAAAATTCAAATCAATCGATACACAAACGACTGAGATATAGCGAGTTTAAATGATAATTTTGCTAAAATCTGCTATCACAGATTGATGTTTTCCCTGCAGTAAATCGCGCTAGTTCAAGACTAGCGCAGAACTAGCCGTTTAAGAGGCGGTACTGGTTCTTGATCTATCCCAACGCAATGCTTTCAACTGTCTCTTTTTACATGGCGATGTCCCACGAAGTGGAAATTGCACTCCTCTGCAGAACTTTTGAACTAGTTCTGCACTGGTTCCATTTTGGACACATCTGCGACAATAAGTTTTTTATTTAAAAAAATTCTGATTATTAGATTTTTTTTATATTTTTTCGTTTTTTCTGTTCTTTTAGAGATTGCATTCTATTAAATTTTTATTTATTTTTTTTATTTTGTTTATATTAAATTTGATCACTTTCTCTTCAATTTTTAAGCGGCACTCATTAATTTAAATTTCTTAAATCTGAAAATCACAACTGCCTTCACCGCGATTTGAACTCGTGAACAACGATGTTGGAGTCGGAGGTCTTCCCGCTGAGCTATTTTCGTATTGTACGAGAAGTGAGAATTTCTGCATTTACTTCTCAACAGAGCGCAACTAAACACCGAAAGTTTTAACTGTCCCTCTCTGCAGCCGTTTTCCACTAGATCAGAGATGGTTCTGAAATGTGTAGGGCGGAACTAGCGCTTTAAGAGACTGTCTCTAAATTTTACTGCAGGGATTATTTCGTGCAAGCAAACTTAGCCGAAATGATACAACGCGCGTTTTAAAACGCTTTTCTAGCCCGAAAAGACAAAAAAAAGTCCCCTTTTTATTAAAAACTTTTATGTAAAAAAGCCTGATATTTCCATTGAGATAACTTAAAACAATATTAAAAATGACCATAATCGAGAAAAATTACAAATAAATTTTTCGTTCCGAATTTTCACCATGAAAAAGGGAAAATTTCGGAAAACGCATAGAACCATCGGATAGCCCGTTAAAAAATCATAGTTTTCGAATTATTTTTCCCATTTTCTGTCTGCTTTCCAGCTAATCGAAAATTAGCTTGTTTTGCAGCGCTAAGCGCGCCTGAGATATTTGACGTGAATCGCCCCATATGCATAATTTACAATAGGTGACAGGTACTAAGATCAACGGAAATAAGGTCAATTGACTTTATTTCGCACCACATTATTACCTCTTCAAAAGCGAGATAAAATTTATTGACATGATTGCTCTTTCAAACATTAAATTTGCTTAGCTTGTCGGCGGACCGCGTACCCCGCGCGCCACACTTTGTCACGCTACGCTACAGGTAGATTTATACGTTGAAATAAAATTTGTATATATTTTACAAATCAAAGGCTTATATTCAATAATACCCTCTATCTGTACACTTTTCACAAAGATGAGATTCTGATATAAAAATCCACCTAAGATTTAACTGTCATCGGTGGTAACGCTACTTTATATAACGCTTGACAGAAGAGTTTACACTATTATAAATTGGAAATCAGAAGTAATATATCAGTGATGGCAGGTAATAAGTCCCAGATGGTTTCTAAAATCACAAATTAGTTTTTGTGCAAATTGCAGATAGAGGGTATTAATGAATTTAAGCCCTCGACATTTCAAATTTTTAATTTTTTAAAGGTTATTGGAAGATTTCTGCTGTGTTTTGGCAACAACTTGTCTGCAGTAAAAAATCATATAATTTGTGTTTCAAAAGTGTGTGAAAACCAATCAATTAACTTACGTGATCTCGGTTCCGATATTAAGTAATCAATAATTGTTTATACCCGCATTTTGGCACATTGGCTTGTTGAATGTGCCATCTAATAAATAGTGTCGTCGTTCTCCTTAGCTGCTTTTAAATGATGTCGTCACAAATTGTTGGCGGAGACATGAATACAGTGTAAGAAAATTCCTTTTCTATAATTGTTTCCTTATAGAAAGGTTTGTTTCTTTTCCACCTTAGACATTCCAAATTCGTTCAAAATATGCTAATTTAAAATACAGAATACTTTCAGTGTTCCTCCGGGGTTTTTGGATATGGGCTGTTTCTTCAATTTGTTGTTGTTGTTGTAGCGGCTACAACAACCCCGCCCAGATCGGTTGGTATCTCAGTCGTTGTCGTCAAGTTCCACTAACGGCAACCCTAGGAAGCGTGCAGCTTCTGCGGGGTTTGCCCATAAGGACAAGGTCGTTAGGGATGTCGGGTTTGCCGGGCATGCGAAGAGATGTTTCGAGTCATGTGGGGTCTCTCCGCATGCCGGACATTCATTAGGCACATCCTCATTCAGCCTACTCAGGTAGGAGTTTAACCTGCTGCAGTAGCCGGAGCGAAGTTGTGCAAGTGTGGTGCGCGTCTCCCGAGGCAGATGAAGCTCCGTCTCGTCAATGTCCGGGGGTGGTGTGCCTAGAACGGCATTCACAGGTCTAGAGTCTACATAACTCGAGACTGAGTCCCTGTGAATGCCGTTCAGGGCCTGTCTGTAGGCTGTCGGGTCCAGAGGTTGCTTAATGAACCTCTGGACTTCGTCCGTCAGTTCATATAGATGCCTCCTGACGTGCCTAGGCGAGGGCTCCTCTGCAAGCAGCTGTCTGCTTGGGTGGCCACTTCTGTGGCTCCCGATCAGGAACTGCTTGCAGAGCATTATATTATGCTCCTTTACAGGGAGCATTTGCGCCTCGCCGTGCAGGTGGTGTTCAGGCGACATCAAGAGGCATCCTGTCGCTGTCCTGAGTGCGGTGTTCTGTACAGTCTGTAGCTTCGTCCACTGCGTCCTACTAGTCCCTGGCGACCACACTGGCGCTGCGTAGTTCAAAACCGGCCGGCCTATTGCCTTGTATGTTGCCAGCAACGTTTCTTTGTCTTTGCCCCAAGTACTGCCGGCTAGCGACTTGAGGACCTTGTTGCGGCTCTGTACTTTATTGACAATAGCGGTTGAGTGCGCAGAGAAGGAGAGCAGGCTGTCGAATGTTACTCCGAGTATTTTGGGGTTATTCACCGTCGGAATTGGTGTGTCATCGACGTGAATCCCCAGCGGTAGCCTGACCTCCTTCGTCCAGGTTGTGAACAGGGTCGCGGAGGATTTCGTAGGGGAGAGGGCTAGACACTTTGCAGTGAAGAAGCGAGAAAGTTCGGAGAGATAGCCGTTTACTTTCGAACACAGGTCATCAATTCCATTCCCAGTCGCCATGATCGAGCAATCGTCGGCATAGGAGACAATCGAGACTCCCTCTGGTGGTTGAGGGAGCTTTGAAATGTAAAAGTTAAACAGTAGCGGGGAAAGGACACCACCCTGAGGAACCCCCTGTTTTATTTTTCGCTGCTTACTCGTTTTGTCTCTAAACATTACCGACGAATGTCGACCACTTAGATAATTTGCCGACCACCGTTTGAGCCTCTGTGGGAGAGAGGAGGCCTCTATATCTTCTAGTAGCGTGGAATGGCAGACGGTGTCAAACGCCTTTGACAAGTCCAACGCTACTAGAATCGTTCTCTCACAGGGACGGTTACGGTTAAGGCCACGAGTTATCTGAGTGTTTATGGCGTTAAGTGCTGTTGTTGTGCTGTGCACTTTACGGAAACCATGCTGATGCTTCGCTGGGGTCAGGTGATTTGTGAAGTACGGGAGTAGCAAGGCCTCGAGTGTCTTCGCTACCGGGGAAAGGAGTGTAATCGGACGATACGAATCTCCTTTGTTGGCAGGTTTCCCCGGTTTGAGCAGTGGGACCACTCTCCCCACCTTCCAGATGTCTGGGATGATGAGAGTGGCCATTGACAAATTGAGGACCTCCGTTAGGTACGCTACCCCCGCAGGACCCAAATTTTTCAGCATCAGCATGCATATTCCGTCGGGACCCATGGCTTTGGAGGCTTTCGCCTTCCCGATGGCCACCTGAACTTCACCGCAAGTGAAAGCAAGGGGGGCACAAGTTGTTGGCAGTTTGTGCAGCCTTCTGGTCACTCGACGCTTGGCTTTGTCCACCGGAGGATGCAGTATGAACTGCCGGCTAAAATAGCTCGCGCATCGCTCCGGGTCCGACGAAGCATGGTCGCCGAAGGAAATTTCGACTCTGTCGTCGTGCTTCGTCGGATTAGACAATGACCTCACGGTTGACCAAAGCTTGCTCACACCAGAGGTGAAGTTGCAAGTCTTCAGATGCTCCTCCCACTTCTTCCGCTTATGTACGTTTACAAGTTGCCGAATCTCCGCGTTGAGATCCCTGATACGGGGATCTCCGGGATCGGCCTGACGAAGGCTATCACGCTCATTTGCTAAAACAGCCGCTTCGGCAGGGAAGTTTGGACGTGGGTCCGATATGCACCCTGCCGGTATGAAGCGGGCTGCAGCAGCAGTGATAGCCCTGCGGAACTTACGTTCACCGAGGTGGACGTCGGTTGGTGTGGGGAGCGATGTGAAGGTGTTTTCAGTAAACTCCGCGTAACCTTTCCAGTCAGCTTTAGAAAAGTTAACATAGATCCGGTGTTTGGCGGAGGCCAAACTAAATATGTTTTGCAAGTTCTGGATAATTTCTACACTCTCTCTTCAAATATTTTTCGTATTCCAGCTGCGTTTTGCGTTTAGTTTTTCGCATCGTGTTTATACAATATTCGTAATTTTAAATTTTTTAATAAAATCAATTGGTGGATTGTGGATCATGATTGTGTGTGGATTAATAGCAACACAATGAAGATTTGGCAATAACCTTTTTCATCTATTAAAAACAAATCTTTCGGGGCAATGTTTATTGTAAGAACAAAATTTTTTTCTATGAATCGACTTACTATAAGCATTGTTGACGCTATTTCCATTTGAATGAGGAAATAGCGTCAATGACTTTATTTACAATTTTTTGTTGAGTTTATTTCGCTTTTGAAAAGGTAATAATGTCAATTGACTTTATTTCGCACCAGGGTGGGAAATAAAGTCAATTGACCTTATTTCCGTTGACCTTGTTACCTGTCACCTTAAAGTAACAAAAAAATAACAAAACATAATATAATATGGTGTGGAATAATATAACATAAAAAATGTTATATATAATGGTATATATATTATATTCACAGGCTGTGGTAATAACGAAATTACGTTTGGAAAACAACATGCGTTTCCGCCAAAAACCAAGAATCATGGTTTATCGGTCCAAACAAACTTAAATTAATGGTTATTGAAAAATGTTTTCATTTAAATTTTATAAATTTTATGAATTTTTTTAATTTAAATTTTATGTTTTTTGAAATTAAATTTTATAAATTTCATAAAGATCTTTATGAAATTTTTTGTACATATATGGTAGGTATGAGAATCGCATGTAAAGTATATTTCATACCAGTAGGTGCAGGGGGCGTGGCACCTCCCATACAAACCGAACTTTTCATATTGCATATCTCTGGAAGTGTTAATGGTAGAGTACTCGAACATGGTATCGAGATATATTAAAATATTTGCATACTCATGGAGAAGAAATTGTGGTTATACAAACCGAATTTTTTTTATACTGCATATCTCTGGAAGTGTTCATGGTAAAGTACTCGAACATGGTATGGGGATATACAAAAACAATCGCAAACTCATGGAGAAAAATTGAGGTTATTTTAAAAGGGGGCGCGGCGCCACCCATACAAACCGAAATTTTCACACTGCATATCTCTAAAGGTGCTTAGTCAAAGTGTTAAAAACATAAGGAAGACGTCGAATGACGAACTTTTGCTGGAGCTCAAAAAACAAGCAGATCCTGCTACTCAGAAACTTAAAACTGCGGTAGAAACAATACTGGGCGAAAAGGCTCAGGTTCGTTCCCTTACGCAACAGACCCTCCTGGAGGTAAAAGACATTGATGAGGTTACATCGATGGATGAAGTGCTTGAGGCGATAAGAGTTAGCCTTGAAGGCGAACCAATCGTGCCATCAGCGATTCGATCCATGCGCGCAGCCTATGGAGGAACCCAAACATGCACAGTCAGTCTGCCATTAACAATCGCGCAGAAGATCTTGGACAAATCGAAAATTCGTATCGTGTGGGTTATATGCCGTATAAGGGAAGAAGTGAGCCTCACTAGATGCTTCAAATGCCATGATTTCGGACACGTGGCACGTAACTGCCGAAGTGAACAGGACCGTTCTAGCCTCTGCTGCAGATGCGGCAAACCAGACCATAAGGCGAGCAATAGTTCGAACCCACCATCATGTGCACTGTGCCACAAAAAGGGCGTAGCAAATGCCAGTCACGCGATTGGGAGCCCAAATGTCCAGCATTCCAGCAGGTGAAATCATCGATGGTAAAAATACAAACACTATGAAGGTGCTACAGCTCAACCTAAACCACTGCGAAGCGGCCCAAGACCTTCTTGGCCAGACGGTGTATGAGCTAGGCATAGACGTAGCAATACTAAGCGAACAATATAAAAACAGGAAGGAAGTTTCGTGGATTAGTGATTCAACTGGAAAATGCGCTATTTGGAGCTGCGGAAATTCTCTGAAACACCACGTAGCATCTTCGTCAACGGTCGGGTTCGTGTGCGCAAAAATAAACAACATATACGGCTATAGTTGCTATATTCCACCCAGTACAGACCTGGCTAGCTTCGTTATAATCATTACCGAACTAGTCAACGACGCTAGGCTAAGAAGCGCAGCACTCATCGCAGGAGACTTTAATGCGCGGGCAGTTGATGCACGCGATGCACTTGCCTTCCTCAACTTGGTGTTGTTCAATAACGGCAGCGAGAATGCCTTTTTCAGAAACGGGACTGAATCCATCATAGACCTGTCATTCATAAGCGGAGGGTTGAGCAGATATGCTAAATGGCATATCAGGACTGCTACACCCACAGCGACCACCGCGCAGTCGTAATTAATATCGACAAAATAAGCGCAAGCACGGCGTTCCCCAATATAAACAGAGGTTGGGAAGCCAAACACTTCGACGAAAAGCTGTTTGAAGTAGCTTTCAACGAGGCAGAAACATCGCTATCAGTGGAACCGTAAGCGGCGGAGCTTATGAGGGCGATTGCAACGGTATGCGATATCACTATGATGCGGCAAAGCCGCCGCAAAAGACACAACCCTATGTACTGGTGGAACGACCACATCGCGCTACTGCGATTGCAGTGCAACATAGGTAGACGCATATGCCAGCGTTCGCGTTACGCAACAAATGTCCTACAGCTGAGACAGGCATACGTGGATAGCAGAAGCTGCTTAGGGATGCAATCCGGGACAGAAGCGAACAATATTTAAAGAGCTATGTGTTGGAGTCAATAGTAACCCGTGGGGATTTGCCTATAAGCTAGTAATGAAAAAGCTAAAGAAAACCACGGAACCAACTTGCCCAATACTCATCGAGCAAATTGTGAAGGAACTCTTTCCTCATTGTATCCCGATTGTATCTATGGAAGAAGTGCTCAAGGGGGAACGCAAAATCATGGTTAATAAAGCGCCAGGACCAGACGGTGTCCCAAACATCGCCCTTAAGAAGGCGATCAGTACCAGGCCGGAGGTATTTGCAAGGGTGTTTAATACTTACCTGCAAAAGGGGGTATTTCTAAATATATGAAAGCTCCGAAAATTGGTACTTGTACCAAAAGCCGCAAACCCATCATCTCCAAGTAATTTTCGCCCCTTGTGCATGCTAGACTCTACTGGAAGGGTTTTCGAGCACATCATCAAAAGCCGTCTGGAATTATTTACGGACAAGCAGCTGTCAAAAAACCAACAGGGATTTAGAAAAAAAGCACGCGGCAGTAGATGCAATTGAGACTGTTAAAACAATCGCTCAAAAGGCAATAGACGGAAAGCGTTGCCTAGGAGGCGCCAAACAGTACTGTCTGGTGGTAACCTTAGATGTCAAAAATGCATTTAATTCCGCGAACTGGAAAGAAATACTAAACGTGCTTGACAGCCTAAATGTACCAAGGTACCTGCAAAAATTCATCGTGCATCGTCGTTACAGCTAAGACGCTGGACAAAATAGTAGCCATCGCAGAGAGTTATAAAAGTAGCTGAGGAGTGGTTAAGAGAAAAATCGCTAACCGTGGCAGCCCACAAGACGGAAGCCGTTCTTATCAGAAGCCGACAAAAGGCGGAAAAAGTGAAAATCAGATTAGGAGACCTTTAAGAGTCCAAGCCGTATGCAAAATATCTCGGGGTCTTGATTGATTGTTGTTGTTGTAGCGGCACTACTAAGCCCCGCCTGTTTCGGGTCAACTTTTAATCATTATCGTCAAGCTCAACTAACGGTAGGCCCAGGAAACGAGCTGTTTCGATGGGGTCGGACCAAAGGGAGAGGGGTGTTAGTTGAGTCGGATTGAGCTGGCATGTGAAGAGGTGGTTGGTGTCGTGGGGGGAGTCTCCACATGCCGGGCACTCATTTGGGATGTTTGGGTCGAGTCTGGACAGGTAGCTGTTTAGGCGGCTACAATATCCAGACCGTAACTGAGCCAGGGTAACGCGGGTCCCTCTAGGTAGTTGAAGCTCCGTCTCTTCCACAGGTGGTGATTGAGCTCCGATAACGACATTCTTAGACCGGGAGTCGAGGTAGGGGGAGACTGACTCCCTATGAATGTCGTTAATCGCTTGTCTGTACGTCATTGGGTCCAGTGGTTGGTCTGTGTGGGTCTGGACTGCGTCCTTGTACACGAATAGGTGCCCCCTGACGTGCCTGGGCGGAGGCTCCTCCTCCAGCAGTGGTCTGTTGGGGCGTTCGCTTCTGTGGCACCCCACCAGAAACTGCTTACAGAGCATTTTGTTGTGTCCCCTTACCGGGAGCACTTAGGCCTCGCTGTGCAGGTGGTGCTCAGGCGTCATCAGAAGGCACCCAGTCGCTGTCCGGAGTGCGGCGTTCTGACAAGTCTGTAACTTCGTCCACTGCGTCCTACTAGTCCCAGGCGACCACACTGGCGCTGCGTAGTTCAAAACCGGCCGGCCTATTGCCTTGTATGTTGCCAGCAACGTTTCTTTGTCTTTGCCCCAAGTGCTGCCGGCGAGCGACTTGAGGACCTTGTTGTGGCTCTGTACTTTGTTGACAGCTGCGGTTGTGTGCGCGGAGAAGGAGAGCAGGCTATCAAAGGTAAACCCTAAAATTTTTGGGTTGTTCACTGTCGGTATAGGTGTGCCGTCGAGGTGAATGCCTAATTCTAGCCTGACCTCCTTCGTCCAGGTGGTGAAGAGGGTCGCCGTTGATTTCGTTGGGGAGAGGGTTAGGCTCCTTGCAGTGAAGAAGCGAGAAGGGCTGGAGAGATAGCCGTTTACTTTTGAGCAGAGGTCATCAATTCCATTCCCAGACGCCAAAATCGAACTATCATCAGCGTACGGGATCAGGGAAACTCCTTCAGGAGGCTGGGGGAGTTTCAAGATGTAGAAGTTAAAAAGTAAGGGGGAGAGAACACCACCTTGTGGAACCCCTTGTTTTATTCTTCTTGGTTTCGAGGTTTGATCTCTGAAGATTACTGATGATTGTCGACCACTCATATAATTCGCCGACCATCGCTTCAGTCCCTGTGGGAGAGAGGAGGCCTCAATGTCTTCTAGCAGCGTGGAATGGCAGACGGTGTCAAACGCCTTTGACAAGTCCAACGCTACTAGGACAGTTCTCTCACAGGGGCGGTTGCGATTTAGGCCACGAGTTATCTGGGTGTTTATGGCGTTAAGTGCTGTTGTTGTGCTGTGCACTTTACGGAAGCCATGCTGATGTTTCGCTGGGGTTAGGTGGCAGGTGAAGTATGGGAGCAGCAGGGCCTCAAGTGTCTTCGCGACCGGGGAAAGGAGCGTTATCGGGCGATAAGAGTCTCCCCTGTTGGCGGGCTTCCCCGGTTTCAGCAGTGGGACCACTCTCCCAGATTTCCACACATCAGGAATGATGAGAGTGGTCATAGACAAATTGAGGACCTCCGTGAGGTATGCTAC